>NW_004797859.1:277836-279014 GCF_000002075.1 Aplysia californica | reverse complement strand
GGGTTATTGTAGGATTGGCGAGGTTTCAAATTATAAATGGCAAGCGGGATACACGTGGAGAATTTAAACAATAATCTGCCAAGACGAATGGCGTTTTCAATCCTACTTCCGAATACTTCTACATATAATTATATCATTATTTTATAGACACTCAAGAAAAGGTTAAATCCTGGAGAAATTCTCCAGGACAAGAACATATTGAGTGTGCTTTTGGTGATTGACAGAAAGAAGGAGAGTTTTGAGAACAGTTATAGGAATAGCCTCAGACATTGAAACTCAAGAGAGTATTGTTCTTGCTGCTGTCATCCTACACAATGCAGTATTGATTCTAAAAGGAAACAGTGTCTTGGAGGCAGACATCGGAGAATGGAATGATGGCCAAGAGAAGAACACAGACACCGATGGAGAGAATGCTCACACAGACCGTTTTGCGAGGTAATGACATTGACAATGACAATGACAATGACAATCTTTATTCATCTCACAGGGAGAAATGTGTATTGGTCGTTTACAATGGCTGCGGATGTTTAAAAAATTGATGAAGGTGGATGATATTAAATCTGATGGAATGTCTTGTAAACTGACACCGGTACTAATTTTAATCAAATTAATTAACATAGGTAAGAGAATATGAAAGGTCACGCTTTCCAATGACATTGTGTTTCTTTAATCAACGGTAAGGAATTTTTTTAAAATACAGACCAGAAGGTTTAGAGAGATGGATATGGCCAAAAGGAAGAGAAAGATAGAGGGGGGACTCCAATAACATAGGAAACTGTCTAGATTGTTTGTCTGTGCTACTGGCACAATTAATTACACACACACACACACACACACACACACACACACACACACACACAAACATACACGTACACACACTCATACACATGCACATACACCTACACGCTCACACACACGCTCACACGGACATACACGCTAACAGACACGTTGACACACACAGACACGCTCAAACACACTCATACACACACAAACACTCACACAAACACACACACCTACACGCTCACACACACGCTCACTCGGACATACACGCTAAAACACACGTTGACACACACAGACACACTCACACAAACACACACACAAACACACACAAGCACAAACACACACAAACACAAACACACTCAAACAAACACATTCAAACTAACATACATACACACACA
>NW_004797859.1:273180-276151 GCF_000002075.1 Aplysia californica | reverse complement strand
TGGAATATGGAGTGAATGAAATCATCTGAAAGCTGCTCACTTGTCTTACTTTTGGTGAAAAAAATACTTGTGTATCTTGAAAAGAAGTCGAGATATTTGCGATCGAATGAGATGGGGTCGTATGCTGTCAGAGGATAAATTAGTAGCAGAATGGTCGCTAAATTATAGTTACTTTCAACGCGTGAGTGTCCTCGAAAACTGCACACTCACATTTTTGTGTCCTTCCCAAACATATTATTGTAAAAATCCACCGGAAAAGTGTTTTTGAATGAGTTTTTTTTTTAAAAGGTTTTGATTTAAAAATAAAAAACAAATGGATTAAAACTGCCTAACGGGCTTGCAAATGTTGATTTCTTCTGTGTCATTGTTTTGGCAAGCGCCTGATTTCAAAACGAATTTTCTTCAACCAAGTCGCTACCTTGGAACTACATAGTTCTATCTGACATCTTTGGCTGTTTTGAGTTGCTAAGACCATGAGATCAGAAATCAAAATTAATATCCTAGCTGCTCTAAAAAAAAAGTTATAATTAAGATTATTCGAAGCCATTGTCAGGATATTGAAAGAATCGCATTCGAAAAAGCTTGATGAGTTGTAAAACTCAATATTTTTACGTCAAATTTCTCAAAACTAGAAACTGAGCAGTTAGTTCTTTGTCATTCTAAGGTAGCAAAGTGTGTCCACAAAGCGCGCAGTACAAGGGACTGTGAAGGGGCCAGGTGGTTGTAAACGAGGGTATGGACGTGCGTGAGGTCGATGTGGACAAACAATGACAACAGTTCCGAGACAAATAACTGAAAAATTGAGAACGGGGTCTGAGAACATTTTCACAGAATCCTTAATTAAGAGCCACTTATCCTCTGGTACGCTCCCTAAAGTTCCGAAATTTACTTGGACACTGGAAATTACTTGTGGCAAATCTAAATAGTACGATTGCTACGAAAAGAGCTGACTTCCGGAAATTAAACGGAAAGATGAGGAAGGTTAACAAAGTGGTATACAGGAACAGCAACTCGGGATAGCCGTGTAGGTAGACAGCAACAGCAAAGAGCGCCAAAGATGTAGGGGAGCCATCTTAGTTAGACTTAAAATGGAACTAAATTTTTTCATGTAAGATTTTACGTTCCCATCTAAACATTTTAGTTCATTTAAGAAGCAGGCTTTAGCCCTGCCTGTCCGGGCCAACCAGGGCTGAGAGGGTTACAATAAATACAGCTTCCAAGCAGAAAGACAGAGATACTCGATAAGAACTCTCTCCACTCAGGAATCTAACTCAGGTCTCCTGTGTGCGACGACGGAGTGCTTAACTGCTTCACTACAGACAACGGTGACAAGAAGAGAAAAGGGTCTGTTTTGCGTGTGTGTGTGGGGTTGTTTTTTTTTGGGGGGGGGTTTGTTGGGTTTTTTGTTTTTGTTTTTTTGGGGGGGGGTTTAAACATAAGAACAACTTAAGTACCGAATATTTATGCACCGACATCAGAGCATACCTGTGAGCAAGGAGATCATTTTTACGGAATATCTGAATACTTGATTTGTCAAAGAGAGGGGGGAGAGCAGTTTTCAGTCAAGAACTCCGTCGTTAGATTCTGTAGTAGATACATTCATTGTGCGTTCATCCGACAAAGTGTTTCGTGGTCTACCCTTGCATTTGTTGCCCAATTCTCTTGTGTTGTATGCCTCGTGCAGCTGGCTGATTATTTTTTTTAATGTATTTGTTTGGAAGGATGGATAGGGCAATAAAACAACGCGTCTCAAAATATTATCATGAAGACAGTCATAAAGGACCAAAGTAAGCGTCTCATTGAGTAGTGCAGCGAAAACCATACCTTGTGCCATAAAGAGAAGAAACAAGAAAAGCTGAAGTCATTATTCAAGTTTAAGTGATTTCATTGTAGAAGAATAAGAAGTACTGGTGTTTGCAGTGTCAAAGGCCACCTCTTGGATGGTCTAAACGGTGTCGAGGAGGGCGTAAAAATGCCTCCATCATTCTTATTTTTTATCCAACAGGGTATTGGAATAACTATTAAGCTCTAAAGCCAAATATACAGCATCGTTGACATTCTGGGAGGCTTCATAAAATCACTTTTATAGCTTGGCGGAAATCAGCAGGTGCCACACAGTGTGTGTTTCCTCGAACAATGACAATTTTTATTCATCTCGCAGCCGGAAATAAACCTTAGGTGTCATTTACTGCGACTGCGAGTAACAATAGGAAGAATGAGAAAACATCAGACCAGAGATAACAAAAGCACAAAGTGGCTTTGTGCCTGACAAAAGAGCGATCCGCAAGGTCAGTTTTTATCGAAAAAAAGGTATCAAAGCAACAAAAACAAAAAACTCACCCAAAAAAACAAACTATGTTTTTCCTTCACTGAATAAGCCTATGTTCAAATACCTCCGATACGATTAGACGTGATGAACGATATAAAATTTTGGAAAATAATCCTAGGTGAAGAAAGATAGACTTAAAGATGTATACGGTACAGGAATTGATTGGAATCCCAGTGAACAAAAAAAAAAGTTTTTAAAAAAGAGGAATTACGTAAGACTGAGTTATGTCGTCATAATATTATGTTTCACCTGTACAACGAAACAATCCTCAGAAATGTAGAAAAGAGTTCAAATGTCAAAGAGCATACAGTTTTAATAATAAAAAGTTCAGATACAAAGATGACACAATCAGGATTGCAGATTTAGAAAAAGATGTCTTTTTCCCTCCCCCTCCTCTCTGCTCCTTTACTCCTTATTCCACTATTCCACTAACTCAACCGCCCCTCTACTCAGCCACTCCCTCATTGCGCTCCCTCTACTCCTCCCCCCTCATACTCCCTCATTTCCCCTTAAAGAGTCCACTCCTTCTACCTACTCTACTCTCTCCACCGCTCATTTCACTTTCTTTTCTCCTTCCTTCTACTCCCCCTCCAACTCTCATTCCACCACCCCCTACCCTTTTACCCGTCTACTCTCCCCTCC
>NW_004797859.1:270274-272520 GCF_000002075.1 Aplysia californica | reverse complement strand
CGCAGCAAACACTAGCAGCCGTGGACAAGTCACATTCTGATGAAGTGCGCGTCGCGTCGTTCTCTGCGGCGGCAAAAAACACGGAGAGGCGGACAAGCCACTGGAAGTACGCAGTTTGGTCAGTCAGCCTCTGCCAGTACTTTTTCTGTCGCGCAGGATGGCTCTTTACAGCTCACTCATGTCAGTGCTTGTTAATTTGTGCAGGAGGGTTCATAATTAGATGTACGGTATTTGTATGTGTGTGTGTGGCTCTTTTTGTTTCAGTTTTAGTAGTAGTTTGACGACACTTGCAAAACCAAGATCAGATTATACGTGACGAAGATTAGATGTGTTACGAGAGAGCAACAAACGTATAAAAAAGGAGAGATCAGGACGATAGGTGTTTGATAGGAAAGAAGGGGCAAACTACACCAGATCACCCGCCAACCACCCACCGCTCTTTTTGAGACGACCGAGCGCTGCGGATGGCAAGAACACAATAAAACGTAATATTTCGTACTGGGTGCTCACTATGGACAGAAAGAGACTTCATTTTAGTCGAGAGTTGCGTTCACAGCTTACAGTGGTTTAATGCTGACTTGTCTTATAAGATGGTACAAAAAGTGAGAGATTCAAAGTAAAATTATTTTTCATCTCACTTATAGATAATAGTGTGAAAATAATGAATCATCAGGACTTAATGACTAAGTGAGAATTGCGTGTATACATGGTTCTGCTGGGAAAAATCTTGCAACACATTTTGGGGGGAAATAGATACACGTCTAAAAAGGACTCGAAAAAGGGATTGTTATTTAGCAAAATCGGATGGTTTTATGATCAGCTGCCTGAATCCTGTTGGCTATCGGGACGAGACTTTATACAACAACCATGATTTTATTTTATTATATCTCTGATTGGGAAATTAATTATATCATGTTTTTGATTTTCATGGGAAGATCTGGACGGTGTTCATCAATCGATGCTGTCGGTGTGCATCCGCTTTCTTTTCAGAACAAATTGCGCAGACATTAATTTTGCATTCTACTTGATTTATAGAGATTGATTGACAAGTTTCGTGGTTGTTTTCGAAACTTTAAAGCGACAAACAGTGCAAAAGAAAAGAAGGAATAAACGTCCTCAGAAATCAATATTATTCTCTAGTGGTTTCGATACGACCGTATAGACCAAGACAGAAACGAGGATGTTCTCGGACAACAATTCCCTGCAAGACCGGACTTTGACTCGGCCATGTCTACTCAATGTCGGGTGTGAACGCCAGGACCATAAGGTATAGTGTGTGGCGTTTCTTTTTCTTTTTACATGTAGGTGTTTTTACGCCACCATCGACATAATTTAGATCACGTTAGAGGCGGACCTCCGACCTTGCCTGCCAGGGCCAACCCAGACTGAGGGCTGGACAACATACCTAGAGAAAGACAGAGATACTCAATTGAAATTTACCCCCATTCGGGAATCGAACTCGTACCTTCTGCGTGTACAAGAGAAGCAATTTACCGCTACACCACAGACACCGTTGAGTAGTGTCTGAGAAGAAGTTAAACCTATAGAAGAGAAAAAGAGAAAGGGAGACTGTACGTGTACCAGTTGGACTATCTTCAGGAGCCTTGTGGCGGTAGTTCCAATGGTTTGATATCCTGCAATGCAGATGAGCCGGGTTCGAAGACTCAAAGACATCATCCTGAGTGTTTTTGTTTGTTTTGCAGTTTTGGTGGCGAGAATGGGAGAGGGGAGGTTGGGGGGGGGGAGGCCGATGGTTTTATGCCAACTTGATTTTGCCGCTTTCAGAAGTAGATTTTAAATCGGTATATACAGCCACTTAAATTACTTATGCTTTAAAAAGAGTGATGAACTCAAACTATACGGGTTTTTCAGCTGTGGCAGAAGGTTCAAACCCCCTCATTCTGCCTCCAAGAGGCCTCTCAAATCAACGTTATCTAGGTATTCTAGGACGCAGCCTGCTTCGAATTAGTCAGCAAGGATTGCCCTGAGCTACATGGCATGCAGTACATTCCATTGAAAGTTTGGGGTAGCAAATAAAATTATAATAAATGTTCTTCCCCCTGCAGGTATCGAGCTCACAATTTTTACCTGATTATTACGTGAGTGGTAGAATGTGTAAAAAAGGATGTGTGAGTGTGAGTGTGTGTTTGTGCGTTCTTGTGCTTGTATGGCTCTCCCTCTGTGAGTGTAAATGTGTGTGTACGTCTGTTTGTGTGTATGTCTGTATGTGTGAGTGTGTGTGTGTG
>NW_004797859.1:266133-268462 GCF_000002075.1 Aplysia californica | reverse complement strand
CTCTCTCTCTCTCTCTCTCTCTCTCGCTCTCTCACTTACTCTCTGAGGTCATTATCTATCTCAGCCCGATTTGACGCTGGTAACTCGAAGATCGCCTCCTTAATGATCTAACTAAATACTATCAATGGGGAAGGGGGGTGTGATTAAAACATTCACACTTTAACAGAATTCCCAAATTGCAATTCACTCCATTGTGTAACACTTGCAAAGTACAAAATGCCTCACAACCCAACCTAGGCAAAACGTTTCACAATACACCGGTGACCTCAGTACAGTACTCTAAGGTTCGGGGCTCTCGTGGTCTAGAGGTTACAGTATTTGCCTCTCATTCAATAGGTCCCAGGTTCGGTACCTGTAAGCCATGGAATTTATTTTCTCTAAAATGTACTCCTTTCACCTCCTTTCCTGCTCTCTGACCATATTCTGTCATCTGCTTTCGTCTCCAGTTTTTACACCTACCCCATTTTGCCCTCTCATCTGGGCTCCTGACTCTTTCTGCAGCATTTTTACTGCTACTCCTTGGCTCCTTCTTGCTGCTGTCTTTCAGCCCCACCCCTGATCTTAGGGTAGGTAAGAACTAACACCTAGCCTTCTCAGATTAGGGCGAAAAATCCACGTTATTGATCCCTGGCGGTCCAATCTCGATAACAGTAGTAGGCTTCGGCCGCCACCTGGGCAAAATTCTAAATTAATTCCCACCAAACTAAAAATGTTTAATGTGTTCTGCGCGCTCATATGACCTTATGCAGTTGCGAGCGCCGCAAAACACTTACCAAGAACGTGTTCTCGCTGGTTCACAGGTGTTACACTCAAGGCTCGCAGGCCAGAGAGAATTTTAAGCATACCATCCTGAGAATCTCCATGAAACATAACTTTACTCCACACATCAATGAACTCGTTGTTTAAGTAAATATTAATTGTGCTAACACGACCACGCTGGCACTAGAGTGAAACTTGATATGCCTTGATTTTCTATTATTTTGACTTTCGTATGTTTTAATTCATATTATTCATATTTCTATTTTTTAAAAACGTTATTTATTTAACTGATCAATAAGAGTTGGGGGGTTTTTCAGATTGGTCCACAATCGTAAGTGTAGTCTGAGTTTGGCGGCCGGAACGATTGAGTTTGACAACCTTTCTCAGGTTTGTCTTACGCTTTCAGACCTTGCTTGTGGACCTTTCTAGGATAGTTTAAGCTGTTCTCCAAATATCCCCCTTCAGTTGCTTCTAGGAAAAACCCATCCTCATCAAACCCTTATAATATCAATTCTACTCATTTACCCTGCAGTGCCCACTAGCGTCCACCAGTTCCCATCAGTTCTCACCATTCTCCATCAGTTCCCACCAGTTCCCATCAGTTCTCACCTTTCCCCATCAGTTCCCACCAGTTCCCATCAGTTCTCACCATTCCCCATCAGTTCCCACCTGTTCCGATCAGTTCTCACCATTCCCCAGCAGTTCCCATCAGTTCCCATCACAACCCATCAGCCCCCATCAGTTCTCATCATTCCCCATCTGTTCCCATCTGTTCCCATCAGTTCCCAACATCTTCCCCCTGGTACCTCACAGTTTCTTTCAGTTTCTATCGGTTTCCCCTCTAACCCATCAGATCTCAACAGTCCCCATCGTTTTCCCATCAGTTCCTATCAGTTTTCATCATTTATTTCAGTTCCCATCAGTTTACATCATTTATTTCAATTCCCATCAGTTTTCATCCTTTATTTCAATTCCCATCAGTTTTCATCATTTATCTCAGTTTCCATCAATTTTCATCTTTTTTAAAATCAGTTCCCATCAGTTTTCATCATTTTGTTTATCAGTTCCCATCAGTTTTCATCATTTTGTTTGTCATTCCCATCAGTTTTCATCAAGTTTCATCAGTCAGAACTCCGGTTCACATCCGTTCTCATAAGTCTCCATTATTTCCCATCAGTTCCCATCAGTTTCCATCAGTTCCCATCAGTTCCCATCAGTTCCCATCAGTTTCCATCAGTTTCCATTAGTTTTCATAAGTTCTCGTCCTTTTCACATCACATCCCTCCAGTCTCCATAGGTTGTATAATCGCATACGTGACCTAATTGTGTTCAAATTTCACGGGCTATTGATTAAAAACAAGAAAACTATTAATGTTTGTTTGGGTAACAATAATGTTGGGACAGAGAAATATTAATTATATACATACGCACGAGCAAACACACACACACACACACGCACACACACAAACAAACAAACACACACACACACACACACACACACACACACAAACACAGAGAGAGCAAGAGAAAGAGATAAAGAGAGCAATCTATCTATCTATCTATCTATATA
>NW_004797859.1:264613-266002 GCF_000002075.1 Aplysia californica | reverse complement strand
TATTTATCTATCTATCTATCTATCTATCTATCTATCTATCTATCTTTCTATCTTTCTTTCTTTCTTTCTTATATATCCATGTATATAATAAAATAAGTGCGGCTGTCGTTTTGCCTCCTTTTATAGAAGTTATTGCGGGAATATGCAGTACTGCACGTGTGTATTCTGGAATATTCCAGACCAAAACTAGGGCATCTTGTTCACGAATGACGTGTTTTTGAATATTTCAAAAAGGGAATGGTTTCTGAAGAAAGAAATGTATTGATTTTAATCCCGCACGAACTTCCTTTTTAAATCAACCTCGAATTTAATGAAAATTGCATATTTGAGTGAGTGGGCAAACATGCCACCTTATGAACAAGAGTTGAGATTTTTGCCCATAAATGAAAACGCTTAAAGAAAATAAAGTAAAACTGACCCATTTTCTAATTTTATTTTAAGTTTAATCAAAGTCTGGCCATTTTTACATTAGAGCTGAAAATTTTAGCACATCCTATGTTTTCCAGCCGAAATTGATTATCATGCTTCAATATTTACGGACACCGCTATAGAGAATCTTTAGAACTAAATTGCCCTTCTTTGATGTTTGTTTTTTTTACATTGAAGCCTTCTGTCTGCTGTCGTCTATTAAAAATGTGAACGTTTGTTTTACTGCTTGCTTTCGCTAAGAACACATTAAAAAAAGAAAAGAGAAATTCAGTTTTCTTTTGGGTTTTTTTTGTTTTTGTTTTTGTTTTTTGTTGGGTTTTTTTACCAAAACATTTTATAACTAGAGTTCCATTTAAGTTTGACTTTTATTTGTTTGTTTTTTCATAATCAAGTCAGCTCAGAGGAAATTAGTTCGGAGTTGAGTAACTGCGTTTATTCAAACTATGGAAGTTCTAGCGTAATGACGTTCTAAAAATGGCTTACCATCGCCCTGAATACGGAAAGGCATACACAGAACGACACGAAAAGCACTAATTGAGGTGAAACGTGAAGGCTTTAAGGATTGTCTCCCTTTGGTGTGTGGCTTAGGATTGAGCGAAGGCGTTATAACTGAGTAAAAAAGTAAGTAGATCTAAGTGCATAGGTTTAGTGCCTATTTCAACACAGCTAGGTTCTTTAAAAGACAGGACCACTAAATTTAACGTCCATCTCCGACAGAGCTGATACATAAAACAAACAGTTTCTTCGTGCTTTCTCTTGACGTGTTTGCCAGCACAGCTTTGTGAAGTGTATGTAGAGAGATAACTCAGTCGACACCATTGTCAAAAGAAAAGATTAGATAAATAAGATAAGTTATGCAAATTTCGCACTGTGGGAAATTTTTCGGGGGGGGGTGTCTTTAATTCGCCCCCCAATCACAAAATAGGTCACCAGTCGGAGAAACAGATCACTGAGCCCCCC
>NW_004797859.1:254104-262373 GCF_000002075.1 Aplysia californica | reverse complement strand
CGGAATCGAACCCGGGACCTTTGAATTTAGAGGCCAACACCATAACCTCTAGGCTACGAGAGCCACCGCGCCGTAGATTAATCGCTGCGCACTTATACTGGTTTTTAATATACATGATGTGCGAGTGCATTCTCCTGTTCGAATGTTATGGGCTTATTGTGTTATTGAAGTAATGGCAAATAGTACCATATCCTGTCCCTTTTGCAGTCCCATCGTGGCGTTCAGCTTGGAAGTGAGAATCGTCCGAGAAAGTGAAGATATCTCACTGCTCTAGATCCGTCGGCGGTGTAGCTGTGACCAGTTCAGTCTTAGCCTGACGACGTTTTGTCTGTAAACGCAGTCTGTGTGCAAGCATCCTAGCTTCGATCTTCTTACTTTACTTCTACTTTACTTTTATCCGCCGCTTATATCCTTTTGAGTGTCGCGGGAAGAAAGAGACGTCTCTCTGTCGCCAGCCGGAGAGCATGGGTCAGGGGGATGCCGTGGGTGGTTAATGTTTCCCTGACTCCATCTATCAGGTCTTTCTCGGTCGCCCTCCAGCCTTATTGCCATCGAATTTTTGGATGTGCTGGAAGATGTGTTGGTAATCGTAAGAGATGTCCGACCCATTTGATTCTTTGGTGTTGGATGTGATGCATGACATCATTTGTGCCCACCATTTCTCGGGTTACAGTTTCTCATTTTGTCTCGCCTGGTCTTGTTTACTGCTTTTCTAAGGCATAGCATTTCACATGTAGTAATTCTTTGCTCTAATGTCTTGTTCGTGGTCCCTGTTTGGCATTGATAGGTGAGTGTTGGGATGAATATGGTGTTTCATGGGGATGTTAGGATGTTTCAGTAGTGGAGTAAGCTGGTAACTAACAATATTGGCCTTCTGTACTCGTGTTTCAATTTCTCTGTTCAGTCGCCCATCCTCTATGAATATACTTCTGAGGTACTTAAATTCTTAGACTTGTCTGAGACTGTTGTTGTTGATGTGTATCCTGAGTGGTTCTGGCTCTCTGTTTTGTTGATGTTGATCTTCATGTCGTAGTTGTTACATCCTTCGTTTAATCTGGTGGTGTGGTGTTGGAGACTTCGTTCATCTTTGTCTGCCAGACTTTGACCATCAGCGAAGACTACCATCGATGACACCTACAAGGTAGATAAAGGAGTCCACTTCTTCTAGGCTATTGTCTTCCACTGTCACAGCAGGGCTTGACACTTTTCCTAGCTTCACTACTTTCGACTTGCCCGGGTGTATACGTAGGCCAACACTCCTTGATAGGCTGTTGAGTTCCTTGGTCTTTTCTTGCATCTGAGCATGTGTGTGAGAGAGCAGTGCAAGGTCATCGGCGAAGTCCAAGTCGTCCAGCTGCTGCCAAGGGGTCCACTGTCTTCCATTGCGCTTGCCTCTGGTGGCTTCCTTGATGATCCAGTCAATTGCAAGTATGAAGAGAAAAGGTGAGAGCGGGCATCCTTGTCGCACTCCTGTCTGTACCTGGAATGGTTCTGAAAGTTGTCCTTCGTGGAAGACTTGGCAGTTTGTTCCATCATAAGTGGTCTTCACAAGCTTGACGATTTTGTCAGATATTCCATAATGCCGCATGAGTTTCCACAGAGTTTCCCTGTCCTCGCTGTCAAATACCTTTTCATAATCAATGAAGTTGACCACTAGTGGTGAATTCCATTCAAGCGTTTGCTCAATAATGATGCGCAGGGTAGCGATCTGGCCCACACATGATCGGTTCTTGCGGAATCCTGCCTGGTTTCCTCTGAACTTCTTATATGTTGCCAGCTTGATTCTCTCCAAGAGTATCCTGTTAAAGACTTTCACAGGTATGGACAGGAGAGTTATGCCTCTGTAGTTGTTACAATTATTGAGGTCTCCTTTGTTTGGCAGCTTGATTAGGTGGCCTTCCTTCCAGTCTGATGGTATTTGCTCTTCTTGCCAAACTTTTTCAAAGAGAGCATAGAGAATTTCCACTGATGCATCATTATCTGCCTTAAGTCTTAAGGGCTTCCGGTGGTAAATGGTCGGGACCAGCTGCCTTGTAGGACTTTAGTGCTGTTATAGCAGCAGAAATTTCCTCTCTCGAAGATGGTTCCGTAACTTTTGGAATATTAACATAACTACATTATTAATACTACTGTTTTGTCATTTCTTCCTTATTGCACTATATCTGGCTTTTTATCAAAGAAAACCTTTTACTTTTTTATCTTGATACTCTTCTTATGCTTTTATCCTCTTGTGACTCCAGTTCAAGTATATTTACTTGAATTTGCTATGTGGCTTTTAAATTTTCTATGTCTTACATTTGAAATTCCAATGTTTACATTTGAACTTCTCATTCTTATATTGTTAGGACTTTTTTATCGCGTCTATTGTATATTGGATTTATCTGGTGTAATTTAGTCTTTCTGTGTGGCATTTTAATTTCATATGTGTATATTTGATCTGAAAAAAAACACCTGATATGGCCGGGTCGACTGTAAGTCTAAAATGTTCTGCTGATTCATCTCCAGTGATGTACGGCGCCTGAGAGGGGGGGGGGGGGCTCTCGTAATCTAAAGATCGCAGTGTTCGCCTCTCATTCAATAGGTCACGGGCTCGAAACCTGACAGCGACTGAACATTTTCTTCTTAAAACTTTTCTCCTTTCACCTCCTTTCACCTCCTTTCCTTCTCCCTAACCATGTTCTGTCGTCTGATGTCGTCTCCACCTTCTGCCCCCGTTCCCCCTCCCCTACTACAAGAACAGTCGGACAATTGTTCCACTTGACGGTCTACTAGTCTACTGCAATCAACAGCTCTAACTCTATACGTTCTTATACTAACCCTGAGCCTATCTCTAACTCGAACCTAAACCCAAACTGCAACCCTAACCTTAGTCCTAACCCCAATCCTAAGCCCAATTCTAATCCTAACCCTAACCAACTGACACAGACCGTCAAGTTGACTGGCACCGGTATGTATTTTGGGTTTGTTTGTTTGTTTTTTTGTTGTTTTTTTTGGGGGGGGGTTGTTTTTTTAGGTTTGTTTATTGTTGTTAGGTTTTTTCGGGGGGAGGAGGGGTTTGTTTGTTTTTGTTTTTGTTTCCGTTTTAATCGAATATATCCATCTGACTACTATGAGTTTGTATTCCATACAGCTCCCTTTGGCCTTGACATTTAGGGTTAAAGCATCCCGCTACCTAAAGATTTTACAATGTATTAACTGGTGCGAAAAACTTTTACAATCAAACCCAGACAAAGATAGCGCTTTTGTAATATAACAATATGCTATATGATAATAATATGCTGGCCATTCAGAATGTGTACTTGCTTCTTTCCCACTGGCATTGCAAACACTCCCTGTTTTGAAAGGTAAGGAGGGAACGGTTGCCCACACACTTTACTATAGCTCGACTGGTGATTTGCCTTTAATTTGGGCGCAGCGATGTTTGTATCTGTAGCCATGACAGTGCACGTTCAAGGATACAGTGATTAAAATCCAAGATAAAGTCAGAGAGGAAATCATGATTTCCTACACCAAGTCAACATTCATCACTTTTGTGCAGTTGTATAACGGTCGAGTTTGGCTCACTGTTGTGCCCACTTTTCTTGTCCTTTTTCTTTCTTTTCTTGTCCTTTTTTTCTTATCTTACTTTGCTGTTGTTGTTGTTGTTGTTGTTGTTGTTGTTGTTGTTGTTGTTGTTTGCTGTTAATTGCATTTTTTCTTGCACGCAGACCAAATTCAAAGTATAATTCTTGGCTTTTCTTGACCGTCTTATTGGGGCGATAAGCAAAGAAACAATGTGACTTTAAAGTGTAATAGTGTTTTCCGCTGTATATTTGCAAAAATAACGTTATTCCATCGTGTTTTCTAAGGCTTCTAACGGGGCTACTTAGCTGCTCATGCTTCTGTCAACCATGACTCGTGTGTGATAACTAAGGACAACTTGGGCATCCAAAAATAATCCAGTGTCTTCAGTGAAAATCCTGTTTTGTTAGACAGCATGCGGGAAGTACGGACAGACCACAACAATGTATCAGATTACATGTACAAAGACTGCTGCGTAGATAAAGCTTCGCTTTATGTCCGTGTGTCTGTCCTTTCTCTTTCTGTCTGTCTGTCTGTCTGTCTGTCTCTCTCTCTCTCTCTCTCTCTCTCTCTCTCTCTCTCTCTCTCTCTCTCTCGCTCTCTCTCTCTCTCTCCCGCTCTCTCGCTCGCTCGCTCTCTTTTATTTTTACTTACACAAAACACTCACACACACAAACACACACACACACACACACACACACACACACACACACACACACCTTCTCCCTCACTAACGGTCACACATATACACACACAATACACTCTCTCTCTCACTATCACACACGCACGCACACACACACACACACACACACACACACACACACACACACACACACACACACACACACACAAACACACACAGAGGGAGAGACAGAAAGAGACAAGGGCACATAGAGAGCGAGAGAGAAAGAGAGAGAGAGAGCGATAGCGAGAGAGAGTAGAGAGGGAAAGATAGACACAGAGAGAGAGAAGGAGAGAAGGAGAAAAGGAGGGGGAGAGGATACTCGGGCGCGCACAAACAAAAACAATTAATCTTGATACTTTCAAACGCCCGTTTTCCCCTATCACCAAATCCGCCATTTCGCTATTTTTCACCCTCTGAATTATCTGAAAGGGTACTATAATCTGCATACATATCCAATGCCACAACTTCTCTTCCCATTAGATATGCATCATTAATGAGAAAATCGCCGAGTGATATGCTAGCGTTGAAAATGGCAGTTTGTGGATTGATTCTTTCCATTTGTTGACAGCAAGAATGAAGAAATGAATCTGTGTGTTTCCCCGGATATTCCGGGGAGAGACCTTACAAAGTTGACCTTTCCATGCAGAAAAAAGGCCAAGGCTTGTTCCAGAATGCGTATTCACATCATTTTAGCTAGGGCTTTGTTTGCGGATGATTTTTTTTTCGTTTTGCGTGCGTGTTGGGGGGTGTGAAAGGGGTTGTTCTGTGCTTTTGGGGTTTTGGGTTTGTTTGTTGGGAGGGCGAGGGGGGGGGTTGTTTGTTTGTTTTTGTTGTTTGGTTGTTGTTTTTTGTATATATTTTCAAATCACTTTTGTTTGTTGTGTTTAATTTTTTTCATGTTTTCTTTGTTTTGTTTTGTTGGTAGAGGTAAAAGAAAAATGAAAGAGGATTGGGGGGGGGGAGAGAGAGAGAGAATGTGACTAATAAAAATATTATTTAGACATCTCTAACGCTTTATTTTTCCCGATATACAATAAGTCATATGTAGAGTTAGAACAGGGCTTTACGTAAGATTGTTGCTTATTTCTTTGCCTCTGATACCACTTGCTTATGGAATTTCTGGCTAATCTTTGCCTTTAGTTTGCGTAGATTGTATTAAAAACATTATCATAATATTTTAACCGGATTATAGTAAAGGTGTGATTGTTTTATTTTTATTTTTTTAGATCTAATGGACAATTTGGTGTACAAATGAACAAAGCAAGCGGAAGATATTCGGAGACGTCTCCGGCGAGCACACGGGAACTATTCGGAGACGCATTCCGGGACACAGCAGATGCACTGCTTTGGGGGTGAAAGAGCGTATTATTTGCTGCAGATCACACATATAGCCACTAAAACAATTGTAAATCCCTTATTTTCAAGAAATGTTCATTCTTTTCTTGTCCTTTTTTTTCTTATCTTACTTTGCTGTTGTTGTTGTTGTTGTTGTTGTTGTTGTTGTTGTTGTTGTTGTTGTTGTTTGCCTTTAAAAATAACTGCAAAATATCTAATTATGGGTTAAAACCCCCAGATTTTCGTTACTTGGTCTAGACGCACTACGCATTTTGATTAGTCTATTTCCGTCGGAGCTGTCTCCGAATAAACTGCGAACAAGGCAATAAACTTCAGTACTTTTTCCTATTCGTGTTCTGAAGTTACCCCGGAAAGCAGTTCTCATTAAAAATATATTGTCATCTTCTGAATCTACGTTGACTTCTCGCTGATGATCCGCTAAGATGCTTTGAGCTAGTCCGAGATATTAGTACATTATTGTATTGTCAGATGACAGCGCCAGTTCTCTGTTTTTAGCCATAAACGCAACCCACCCACCTTTAAAATGGCGTATTCAGTCGTTCCGTAGCTTTTAAAGCAGTGAAAACAAAATTTCTGAAATATTTTACTAGACTCCACCTGGTAGATAAGTCTTTAACAATTGTCTCTTAGTACACACCACGCCATTTTCAGCTTGCGTTCGTCATCTCTCTGTTGTTTATAAACATAAAAAGAATCTACTACAAAACACCTGAAAATCTATCAGATTAATACATCAAAACGGATTTTTTTTAGCATTTAGTATGGGTTATTCATTTCTACTTACTTTGGTGTTTATTTTACGCAGATAGGTTGATATGGCAGCGGAGTTATATGGATGTGTGTAGTGCTGAAAAATTGTCTTTAAAAATTAATAATGGTGTAGGAAGCGGGAATAATCTTTCGTATACAGAGAGTTCATGGAAAGTTGATGAACTATAGAACTCATGTATAGCGTCTGTGTAAACAACGCACGGTGACGAATGGCATCATGTCTACAGAGCATAATGACGTATTTCTATGTCACCGAGACAACAAACGACTCATAACTCTCGGCGCACTTATTAGTATCCTGTCTTCTTTATTCTATCCCTCTCTCTCTCTCTCTCTCTCTCTCTCTCTCTCTCTCTCTCTCTCTCTTTCTCCCAAGCACACACTTGTGCACTCTCTCTCACTCACTCACTCACTCACTCTCAAACACATACAGGCACACATAAAGACATACAGACACATACTTACACACAATCATATATATACGCAAATGTCTTAACAGTGATATCCAACAGAACAATACCAATTTAAAGCTAAATAAATTCTGCATCATCTGACAGATTATTATTTCATCTATGTTAAGAGTCGCCCTAGATATGGCCACTCAAAACTGACCTTTAAAAATCAGACTTAGCAAAATTATACAAAATCGAAGAAACGTAAAAGTGTGTTCGCGCGTGCATTGAGGTGCATAAGTATCGATAGAACGGACATGTACTTATTACTAAATGAATGAAGACTTTTATCCTGCAATAACATGCTATTTTATAGCTACAAACAGATACGAAAACAGATCAATCACAAATACGACACAAAACAGTAAGTGTGCGCAATATATTATTTTGTTTCGGAGTCACTGGTTCTGTGTAGAGCACGAACCTTTTGGGCATGGACTCTGTTAAATTTTGGACATCATTGTCTGTCAGTTCCACCCAAATGTCAATGAGAGTTGGAAACAAAGGGTCTGAATTGGGAGCAACGTCGCTTTTCTTCAACTGCTGTTTGGTGGGGTTTCATATCGTTTAGGGTTTATATCGGGGGTATTTACTGGTGACCACTGCAACTTTGGTATGAATTGGTTTCCCAGGAATTGTCAGGGCTCATTGGCCCTGTCATGCATGGAGATGTCTACTTGAATGAAACCAAGACGAGAATAAAGATCAAACATGACGTTCCAGCACTTGCACTTGCACGCGATGCAATCCACTAAACAAATCCATCTTGTGATTCCCACGAGATTGGTTATTATCTTCAATCCACCTAAGACCACTTCATACCGAAGCAGTTTCGCGGTCTCTGTTTCTCTCTGACAGATGATTATGTCCAAAATCTAACTGGCGCAGTCCATGTGCAAAAAAAATGGTCCCTAAACAAAATACTATTGAGCACATGTAATGTGAGTCCATAATTTTTATTGTTATTTGTGACTGTTCTGTTTTTCAATCTGTTTAAAAATATCATCAGAAGGTGCTGTTTATTACAGAGACAATACTATTATTCTCGGTTCATCTAATATTCAATAAATGTCTATTCCAACAATGTTGATACACCTATATACACGTGCGAACACTATTGTATGGTTCTTTGATTTTGAACAATTTTGCCAAACCTGATTTTCTAAGGTCAATTTGAGTAACCGCATTTCTGGCGACTTTCAACATAAATGAAATACTAATGTGTCAGTTGATGCAGAATTTACTTTACTTTGAATTGATCTGCTGCATGAGTGGCTAGTGCAAAGCTTTAACACGATGATTGGGTGATTACATTTTCAAGTTTATTTTGGACGCCAACGTATAAACACATACATACATAAAATACGTACATACATATATCCACTTACACACAAACACTCTATTACACACATTCATACATAAGCACACACACACACACATACAC
>NW_004797859.1:249198-250663 GCF_000002075.1 Aplysia californica | reverse complement strand
GGACTCCAGAAATAAGATGTCCTATATGCTATGGATATTTAGTTGGGTTGTTTTTTTAATCAAACGTAACGTTTTAGAAATAGCTTATTCAAGAAATGATTAATGTCGATAATATTAACATGTTCTCCAAAAAGAGTTTTATAAGAGATAACATTATCAACTGATGTAGATAGTGTGGAAAAACATGAAAACATTCGGATGAAAATGAGAGGGAAAGACCCAAGATTTCCCCCTTTTCCCCCTTGTTTTTTTTTTTTGTGTGTTTTTGGTTGAAAAACCCATTTTTAGTTTCCTTTTAAACATTTTTTTATCGTAACGGGTGCATGGAACTTTGTGGGAACAGGCTGTATGTTTCAAAAATGGAGATAGAAAAGTTGCATGGTCAAAGGGGAAAACCTCGCTCGCTGCATATGTCTTAATATAATATCTCCCAATTCAAAGTGTTCTGACTCACAAAATCCATTGTGTCACGCTTAGACTACGTTTTCTTTGAACTTTCATTTGCCCACATTTTCATACTTTTGAAATTTACTTTTTTTTGTTTTAGTTTAAAAGGCAGTATAAATTCTGATAACCGTCGGAAACGAAGAAAAATGGCCGCCAGAATAGCTTGATTGCAGTGACGGAAATGCTTTGGTAGGGAAAGAATTAAATCGATAAGTGACTGAGAGTTTGTTTTTTGGTTGCCTTTTTTTACTTTAATTCTTAAATTTTTGTTCTTTTGTAGTTGTTTCCTCTCTTCTCACGTCGACTGATCATTAGATTTTTTTTCACATAGAAGTACTTTTTTCCCCGTTTTTGCTGCTGTGTTTGTTTTCTGTTTACCTTAATTTCTTTTCTCTATCTCTTCCCCACTTGATTTTAGGTTTTCAGTAAGATTGGGAACTGAACCAAACCCATATACTCTATCTATCTATCTATCTATCTATCTATCTATCTATCTATCTATCTATCTGTCTATCTGTCTATCCATTTATCTATCGATCTATCTATCTACCTATCTATCTGTCTATCTGTCTATCCATCTATCTATCTATCTATCCATCTATCTAACTATCTATCTATCTATCTATCTGTCTATCTATCTATCTATCTATCTATCTATCTATCTATCTATCTTTGCCTATATCTGTATCCCTCCACCCGCCCCTCCCCAAATCAGGCCAAGAAATGACAATGACAGTGACAACGGCAATGATAATGACAATGCGCTTCAACGCACATATTTACTCAGAAATACATGTGCTCACACTAAATGTGAGAAACATTCACATCATGTACAAACAAATTAATACACAAACAAACATACATACACACACTCACGCACACACACATACACACACACACACACACACACACACACACACAAACAAACAAACAAACAAACGTACTCATACCCCATCTCTGTCAATACACACATTTCCCTCTATTCCTTCTGTTTTCTTTCCACTGTTCCTTCTCCATC
>NW_004797859.1:241231-246164 GCF_000002075.1 Aplysia californica | reverse complement strand
CCTAATGGAAAGTCCGTCTTCTAAGACGGCATTGTAAACAAGCGAGGCTTCTGTTCACAAGCAGTGCGCACTGTTTCCACAATGACTTGACAATCGATTCTTATGAATCGGTTCATCGAACGGATACCCAGCTAGTTTCATAATAGTTCGCATATATTTTGCAAGTATTTTAAAGATACAGGTAAAGAAAATGAAAGGAAATCGGAAAATATGTTTGAATAATGAAGTTATACGTCAAAACAGAGCTTCTCCGTACGTTGTTGAGGTTATACCCTAACTAAAACAACGCATCTTCATGACGGGTTGGTTGTCGAATGTCCAGAATGCGCGACCTCCATGAGCTAAGTCCGAGACAATCTTGTACTTGTGTGCACCAAGAATGAGCAAGCGGGTTAAAGTTGCAGGCCCGAAGAAGTGATTCCGAGTACCTCATTGGCCATTGTAACCGATCAAGACAATTACTGTCTCCCTCAGAGACGAACAAATATTGTCCTTATCACTGTCAAATTTAGAAGAACTCTGTTGAAATACCCAAGCTCTCAAACTGAGATTAAAACTGTAACTGTAACGCATTATGTCACGCACGGGCATTTCGAGAGATACATTATATGAAACATAAGATGTACAGCTTCTATCCTGACCGAAAAACCATATCTTTTTTTTTTTACTTTTTAAACGGGCGGTTTTTAATTAATATTTGTCTACTCAACCCTGGTTGCATTCATACTGGGTTGACTCGCAGGGGAACTAAAACTGCTTGCAGGCCAGATATTATGGTCCGTGGACCGCAGTTTGCTCATGCGTAGTGTATACAAAGCTGCGAGCCAGTGCCAGTCAAGGCACACAATGTACAACAACAGCATAATTTTCCCTGGGGCTCTGCAAAAATAATCTCCAAATGCTGAGTAGACTTTCGCATGTTCGATGAGAAACAGCGCAAGAGTAAATAATTGATCGATTACTTTTTTCCTCCCCCGAGAGGATTTCGTCTCTTCAGACAAAATAGATAAGTCCACACACTCGACGTATCAGGCCTGGTGGCATTAGGGGAGGTAAGGTCAAGAGATTGACAGTGCTTTTCAAGTACGTTAGTGCGAGTAAATACATGTACTTGTCGATGGTTCAGCTCAAGAAACCCGTATGCCACACATTTTCCTACAAAACTTTTTCTTTTCTGTTTTTTTTTTTTTTTTTTGGGGGGGGGGGGCTTTCTCGTAGCCGCAGTTCTTTCTTCGTAACATATCTTCTATATTAGGCTCAGACTGTATATAAGTTTTTTATAGTCCGCTTCTGACGTCAAAAAGATATCTGTCGGAGAAAGATTTGCGACCACGGAAAGGCGAATAAAAGTCGATTTTTAGAAAAATGTGGCATATGGTATCTTGACCTCAACCGTCGCTGTATTCTCATTATGGACGCCGAGGTGGCTAGGCGAAAAAATTCGGACATATAAAAATGAGACAGAAGTCGCGAAGAACGGTTCCAGAAGGCTACAAATGCCTTATTTGATATAATATCATTCTGCTGTTGTTGTGACTTTATTAATAAAAAGTAAAGTGAGACTTCTGGTTTCTATTATCGCTACGTCTTCGAACGGACTCCTTTAGCGTTGTCACCATATACACACACACCGCTACAACTTTGATCTCATTTCGCCCTGTTTTGTTAAGTCTTACCTCCTGCCTTAAATGGCTTACTGACAGACATGCTTTCATTTCAGAAGGTGCTTCAGATCTAAATCTGGAATCAACTCCATGAAGAGGAGTCAAATTTGAGGTCGTAAACTCCTACAAATATGTTAAAGTGACCATCGACAACAAGCTGGGCTGGCACCCTCATGCTGCCCTTGTGCATAAAAATTAAAATCAAAGAATGTTCTTTTTGAGGACATTGAAAACTTTTTAGACTGGTTTCATAAAAGTGTGTCCATTCCATAATCGAAAACATGTTGCCGTTCTGTATTAGCTGCTGGGCTGGAAAAGGTGTGCAAGGTTGTTTTTTTAAAGAAAAAAAGGCTGAATTATAAAGAAGGCCAGCAAGATCTCTTGATCTGAGTTTTAGAACTGATCGACCAGAGTATATAAAATCACAGGTATAAAAAAAAATTAGCACGATTTTAAACGACCCGCTCAGCCTTTTTCCACAACATTTTAAGATCACACACCGGCAAATACAAACCACCATAGACAAATTTTAAAAGATACAAAAGATGTTTCATACCATCTGCGAAAAGGCTGCTGTAAAGACGAACATTAATCTGTATCGCTGTTGATTTTTAATCTACCCACATTAAATAATGCAATACACACACACACATACACACACACACACACACACACACACACACTCATACACACACATACACACATACACACGCACACACACACACACTCACACATACAAGCCCAAGCACACACAAGCACACATAGACATACATACATTCATACCTACCTACCTACCTACCTACCTAGTTACCTACCTACCTACCTACCTACCTACCTACATACATACATACATACATACATACATACATACATACATACATACATACATACCTACAAACATACATACTTACATACATAGGGGACTACTAAGTCTCACTGTTTTACATTGGACTATCTGGGCCGTTTATAATTCCATTACCCATTTCTCTCCCGGGACTAGTTCAACTTCCCGCCAATCGTCCACACTTCCAGGCATCTGTGGCAAGTGTAGGAAAGAGGTCTCTTTGTCCTCGTGTGAGTTAAAGAGCCCAGTGCTCTCCCCTGTTCATGCACGTGCGTTTCCGTCATACGGCAGCAGAACAATGGCTCAATGAGATCATAGCATTGATGGATGTAGCAGCAGTTAGCTTGAGAGGAAGGGATAAAGTACGTGATATGGTGGTGGTGAAAGGTGGTGGTGGGCATGGAGGTGAAAGGTGGTGGTGGAATGTTGTATGGGATGGTTGATGTTGAAGGTGGTGGTGGAGTATGGTGGTGGTGGTGGAGTATGGTGGTGGTGGAGTTGGTTGTGGTGGTGGTTGTACTAGTGGTCTAAAGATAAATTCTTTGATTTGAGATAAATTCATTGGGTTATTTTTTTTGTTCCAGGACTGGCTGATCTAGTTGTGCCCCAAAAGTAGACCATCCTCTCAAAATAAGGCCTTTCCTGCTACCAGCCGTTGTCAGCATTACCAACTATTTTGTTCTGCGTCAAATGCACATGATGATCTTCGTCATCGTCTCTCGATATACACTTTATCGTCTGCTGTGACCTGCGTCAGAAACCATCGTGCTCTACGTCATCGCCTATTGTGACCTACGCCAACGTCATCGTCTATTGTGACCTACGTCAAAAACTGTCGTGCTCTACGTCATCGTCTATTGTGACCTACGTCAGAAAAAGTCGTGCTCTACGTCACAGAAATCAGAATCCGTCACCAGCATGTCTGCCGTGAGTTATCTCAACAAGAGTGTGGAGTGTCAGCGGGTACAGAACAACTCCGCCTTCATCACTCCTCAGACGGGCATCTCCGCGCCCATAGAGATGTACGAAGCTGTCATCATCATCATCACCACTGGTTTCCTGGCCTTCTGGCTCGCCTGGGTCTTCTCTCTCATCAGAAAACACGTCTACAAGGATCAGGTAAAAAAGATTAGCTGAAAATATTGTGTTTTTTATGTTTACCTTCCTAGCTACCACTTTGTCCTCATCTCTCTCCTTTCCTTCTATGTTGCTCGCTAGTTACACTTCTAATCGTTTGCACTTTTACGTCTATTTTTGGATTACAAATGCCTTTAAAACTTTTTTATGAAAATAAATAATGAGTACTATGATAACCACCTACGATTCAATTTGTCATATCTCTATCTTTATGCCCACCGGTTTTTTTGTGGTTCGTTGACAGGTGTTCTGGTGTGGTTTGCTCTTTTTTTTCCCTTTAAACATCTATCGTCCTTCTTCCTCTTCTTTACTTTTATTTGCATATTTCTATCTAAATGTAACAGCGCATCTGTGGTACTTTTATTATAATATCTTATTTAAGTTGCAAATGTCTTTAAATCCAAATTCTTACTGAAACCGAACTAAACTTACTTGCTCCCCCTTTTTTTATTTTCTTTTTTCGTCTAATCCAGCAGCATGTCTATCGCATCGCCATGCAGAACACTCTATCCAATCGCTTTTATCTATAATGTCTATGTATCCTTACAAAATAATACATAAAGTTGTCCGGAAAATTACGATTCTATCGTCCCGATCACATGTAACTATAAATTGTTTTGTTTTATTTTAATTTTTAAAAATTGGACGATTTGTCGCTCATACGACATGTCGTTAGGTGTAACTGCAAAATGACATAAAACAGGATGATTGGACGATGCCGTGGAGACCCGGTTGAGAAATCAAGTGCTGTCTGATCTTTTTTTTCTAGCGATCTATATCAGAATTGGGAGAGGCGACCTGAAGCGCAGATTTCCCTTGAAATTTGCCCCCGCGAGGGAGTAAACTTTGCGCGCAGAATGTTAAAAATAACTAGCACAGCTAAAACGAGTTTTAATTTCCGTATCAGTGTCTCAGAATTATATTATACAAAATGGCTCAAAGGGAACCTGCTTTAATACGATGTTTGAAATTAAGAAAACTTTGTTTTTAAGTTCTTTAATTTTGAAACTGATGATGGTATGTATCAAGGTCTCTCAGTGCGCTGTTTATCTGACGTCGAAGATTCTATACACTGCGCAGTCACTCTATAGTGCAGAGCGCTTCGACTTGGTCAAAAGTGTTTTATTCTGTCTTTCCTTATTGAGATATACACATCCCATGAATATCTGTGGACAATT
The DNA here is from genome assembly GCF_000002075.1 of Aplysia californica. Taxonomy (NCBI): domain Eukaryota; kingdom Metazoa; phylum Mollusca; class Gastropoda; order Aplysiida; family Aplysiidae; genus Aplysia; species Aplysia californica. The sequence continues at coordinate 241,341 of NW_004797859.1, read as the reverse complement.
AAATCTAGTGGAGTCAACAGTAACAAATTATTGAGAGGGCCTACGAAGACAATGTATCATTTTGCAAATAGTGTAATGAAAATGCAATGAAAGACTTCGTAGTAATAATA
>NW_004797859.1:236789-237862 GCF_000002075.1 Aplysia californica | reverse complement strand
TGTGTGTGTGTGTGCGTGCGTATGTGTATGTGAGTATGTGTGTGTCTGTGTGTATGTGTGTGTGTATGTGTGTGTGTTGTCTTCTTTAAAGGATTGTACTAACTCTACAACTCTCAAAACTTGATTCCTTACCGGAAAGAGCACTATCGATGATTTTTTAAATTATTGTTATTTAAGGAAATGAGAAGATCAGGACTCGTTGCCAAAAGGTAAGATATAGATCCAAGTAACCAGGCGTGCGTTAACCTCATCGGTTGCCAAACGTTAGAAATACAATGTCTTTTTTTCCATATCTTTCTTACTTATCCCTTAGTCTTTGATAAGCGTTGGGGCACCAAGGATGGTCGGTCAATCACTTTTCTCCATCTTTCTCTTTCGAAGAGCTTCACCCAACTTTAAATCTGCCCATTTTGTTACGTTGTCATCCCATCTCATTTTCTGTCTGCCTTTTCCCTCTCCCTCTTTGTACAGTACCCGGTGGGATCACCTTTGCTTGTCCTTCCGATCTTTTAATGTACCCATAGTATTATATCAATTTGTGTTTCTTTACAGTGGTGAGAAGATCTTCACAGGGCACAATGGCATGCCTGATTTTGTCCCTCACTTCCTCATTTGTAACATGCTTTCTATAGAGAGATGCCCTACAGTCTTCGAAATTATCTTATTTCCGTAGCTTGTTTCTGCCTCTCTTTCTACAAGTCTAGAAGCGGTTTAATCTTGTTACACGGTCAAATATTCCGCTAGTTTGATTAACAGAATTCATGCTGTTGGAAATCGACGTATAAGATACCAGTATCAGATGTGTGGGAGTACTATGGTGGTGCCTTGCTGCTACTGACATCATAAGCCTTTTTTGGATTAGAACATTTCTTTTCCATAGCTGTAAGATAATAGAAGATCACTCAGAACAGACTCATTTCGGATTCGATGTCTGAACACCCTCGTGCTGGTCAAGTAGGAAGAAATATCAACGCGCAGGCCAGTAACATCGAAAAGCAAAGGAAAGGACAAAGAGGAGAAAAAGGAACAGTTGTGTATTCAAACTTGAGGGGAACTTTCCTTGATGGGGGGGG
>NW_004797859.1:233610-236548 GCF_000002075.1 Aplysia californica | reverse complement strand
AGAGAGAGAGAGAGAGAGAGTTTGTGTATGTGTGTGAGTACACGCGTTGTGACACCAAACCATGCTAGGATCTGGACAATAAACATTTATCTTATCTCTTTTCATCCTAAGTTTTCAGTCCGAAACAGCTAGAAATGAGCAGGATTAAAATTTTAAGAGCTTCTTCCGACAAGTAAAGCAGACAACTCTCGTATGTTGAATGAATGAGAAGCAGAACTATAACCAGCTCACACACAAACCAGACAATGGTGGTTGTTGCACTACAGCTTCCTGGTTTGAGACGCTCGAAAAATAAATATCAGAAGAAAACAGGCAGAAGAAAAATAAACATAAAACTGGCTTTCGAGTGCATTTTTCTAGACTTTTTTTAAAGGATAGAAGGGGGAGAGGAGATACAGAGGTATGTCGTTGATGTCTAGGCCTATACAAGTTTTATTAATTAATTTTTAAAAACAAACAATGTATACTTTCAATGTCAAAAACGGTCACTGAGAAGTTGTTCAAAAATACATTAATTTTCAAAAATAATAAATTGAATTAGAGTGGTAGAATTTGTCGGCTACTAACTACAAAAGAGACATGCAATCTGTTTATCTTTCAATGCTGCCGTTTGTTGTCTCAAAGAACTGTGTTATTATGAATGTGCTAAGGCATCAGAGATTAACATGTTAGCTGTAGCTGTAGAGTTCAAAATATGCAACTAGAGATATTATCTCAATGTTATGTTATCCGGACGACTGCATCAGTTTATCTGGCTGGAACGTTCAAGATGGCTGTTTGTTATATTATAAAAAGGGTGAATATTGATGATAAAGAAAACCAAAAAAAAAGAGAGAACTCTAAACCTGTTTGGGCGGGCGGAAGGGGGGGGGGGAGAGAGAAAAGAAAAATAGACTTCAGCGACAAAATATATGCTTCTCGTGCACATAGTCATGTTTTCTTTTGTTTTGGTAAGTGTTTTACATTCCTCGCAAGTGCATAAGGTCTGATGAGCAGAAAGTGGAGATGAAAGCAGACAACAGAAAATGGTAGAATCTCCGGAAAGGAGCTGAAAGTAGAAAATCTTAGAGAAAAACATTTTCTTTCGCTGTAGGTTTCGAACCCGGGACTTATTGAATGACAGGCGAACATCGTAACCTCTCGACCATGAGAGCACCCGCACATAATCTGAGCACAGTGTATGCTATTCAGCCTTTAGAGTGACTGTGTCGCCGGGTGATGTGAAGCGAGTCGATACAGATATATGTATACGCCTGCTGTAAACAGCCAGACCTGGGCTCAATGGCCGTGCTCTGTGGTGTAGCGGTTAGGTGCTTCGCCGCCGCATGCGGGAGACCCGAGGTTCAATTCCCGAGTAGGGCGATTTTTTTTTTTATTGAGTATCTCGGTCTTTCTGCTGGGTTTATTGTTTCCCTTTCAGCAAGTTTGGGGCTCATAATGACCTTAAGCAGTTGCGAGCGCCGTAAAACCTCTACTAAAACTAAACAAAAGCATGACCAGCATGGTTGAAGCCCGCCTTCTAAAAGATATAAATTTTGTCGATGGGACGTAAAAACACCGCATTCACAAATAGGGCATAATGAGCGCTGGTATACAAAAAGAGACATAACTAACTTGCGACAGAAGGCATTAGAAAGAAAAATTATCTTTTTCGTTTCTCTGTTTCTTTCTTCCTATCTTTCTTTCTTTCTTTCTTTGTCTGTTTGTTTGTTTGTTTGTTTGTTTGTTTGTTTGTTTGTTTGTGTTTTTAAAAGTGCACGGGCTTCGAAATCTTGCTAAGTGTTGCAGAGCAACAATCGTATAAATCAAACTGCTTGGGCAATGCTAAGACACCTTCACAAAACATGTTGTTGTGGGGGGGGTTTAACGTATGCTGTACACATAAACAGCCAAATAGACCACATTGCAGATCCTCCATATATTTGGAATGCTACTTCTTACACTGATCTGTCTCAGGGTATGTGAAAGCATGCCAGGGCTATATCATAATAAAAATGCGTGCTATAATTATGTGTGCATTTATATGTCTACAGAATATGGTGCACCATGTGGGTGGTTGGCGGGTGTTACTGCGTCATTTTCCCCTTTTTTGTCGTTTCATATCTATCACCCATATCTCTCCTCCTCCTTTTGTTGTGTTTGTAACTCTCCTGTAACACCACTAATCTTCGGCACTTAAATGACCTAATTGTGCTACTAGTGACGTAAAACACTTACTAAAACAATAGGGCGATTTGAGCTCAGTTCATGTCAAGCTGGACTACGGAGCGGATGGAACTGGGATGTTCTTGAACTTGGGTCACTTTATGGAGTTTTCAGGGATCCCAACAACGCATTCATCTCGGTGGTTGGCGGGTGCTCTGGTGTGGCTTGCTTCTTTTTTTCTATGCCTAAGAAACATCTATCGTCCTCATCTCCCCTTCGCCTCTTTTATGTTTGTTACTCTCTTGTAACACCTCTAATCTTCTGGCGCTCATATGACATTATGCTGTTGCGAGCGCCGTAAAACCTTTCCTAAAAATAAAACTAAATTCATCTCGGTCCTATCGGAGGCTGGCATTAAATTCGGAAGTCCCGCCTCTTAAATAATCAAATAATAATGTTGAAAGCAAGAGCCATCAAACAAATACACGTACACACTATACTGGTGTATGTGCTTTACATGAATTGAACCGATGCACTAACTTTACTGGTGTATGTATTTATTTTCTTCAAAGAATAAATGAAATAAAACAAAATATGCATTGCAGCGCCATTAAAAAAATACTCCTTATAATGATAGTACGTAATATAATAATTTGTTGGTGGATGGTTGGCGGAGGCTCTGGTGTGGTTTGGTCCTTCTATCCAATCCAACATTGATCCGGATCGGCTGCGGGAACAACTTTACTTTTTATATACAGAGAGAGAGAAAGAGAGAGAGAGAGAGAGAGAGAGA
>NW_004797859.1:227608-229701 GCF_000002075.1 Aplysia californica | reverse complement strand
ATAGATAGATAGATAGATAGATAGATAGATAGATAGATAGATAGATAGATAGATATTCCCTCCCCCCTTCTCCCTTTCTGAAGAATGATACGACTTCAAAAGAACTCCTTTGGTCTGTACGTTATTCCAGAACGCAATTTCAAGCCCCTGCTGGTCGAACAGCGTTTTATCACGTCACACGCATACCACAATCATTTGTGGCGTCGGTGGCCTTGTGGTTAGGCTACTGGACTCGTAATCGTGAGGTTGCGGGGTCGGGGGTTCGAGCCGCGGGCCCGACGTTGTGTCCTTAGGAAAGGCACTTCTCACACATTCTCCCCACTTCACCCAGGTGGAAATGGGTACCCGGCTATAGACAGCGAAAGATCTTGTCAGTATGTTAGCGCCTATAAATGGCTGCTTGCACTGTATGCTTCCCAGGAGGTTGAGTTTGTTTCAGAATGCTCTCAGGTCTGCTGGGGTAATAGTATAGATTGTGAAGCGCATAGATCTTGCTGTTGAGCGGGGATATGCGCTATACAAATGCAAATGCTATCTATTATTCACATAATCTGTCAGAGCCGATTGCAGAATGAACTTTTGAAAATGGAACAAACTATTTCACACACATGACTGTTTTATCGACAAATGGAAATGGGATAAAATTGCATTTCAACCATATCACTGTTTTATCGGTAAACCTGGATTTGGAACCCCCATTTTTAAGAAGCGTATGTCGTGCATGGCAACATGGTGACCCAAACGTGACCCCATGAAAGTAGAGACCCTGTGTGTGAGTTCTAGAAGGGCAAACAATTACTACTGACATAATTATGTTACTGCAATACTATTAGTTTAGTTTAGTAGAGGTTTTACGGCGCTCGCAACTGCATAATAAGGTCATGTGAGCGCCAAGTGCAAGACTATGAAATCCTTATAATGTGCGATGACGTCATCATTTGTTGTGCTTTCTTTTCTTTCAGTATGGCATCAGTGGCTCCATCTGGTACGCTGCCGGGGCCAGCATACAGGTAGGGATATAGTTGTCGTGAAAACTGTTGTTGTTGTTGTTCTTGTTCTTGTTCTTGTTCTTGTTCTTGTTGTTGATGAGGATGATGTATGCATATTACCAAAAAAAGTTCAATGGGCGAACTTCAAGGTCGTTTTTTTTAAGCTAGTGTGAATGACGTGTCGAAACCTTATCCAAGGCTTGTATCTTGTATAACTTAGTACAATCTTGTTGGATGATGATGATGATGATGATGATGATGATGATGATGATGATGATGATGATGATGATGATGATGATGATGATGATGATGACGATGATGATTCCTCAGGAACACAGTATGTAAGAAAACAACACGTTTGGCAACTTAAACGTTCGCTCACAAATGCTGCATGGGCCTTTGTAAGGGTGCATTGGCGTATCTTATGGGTTGCACGAGAGGTATAGCCTTCAGGGAACAGCCAAGGTTCATCCTCATCATCATCATCATCAGCAACTGCTTGTTTGCTTTAGTAAGGGTTTTACGACGCTCGCAACAGCAGCAGCAACAGGTACTTAACATTACAATCACCAACACCAATGTAGGCAACAATAGCAGTAAAAAATTGAAATTTCCTGTGAACTCTTTTTACCACTTTTTTAAAACTTTCATCCGCCGCTTATACCACAACCAGTACAATAAGCTAACAACTATTATCTGAGTTCCCCGTCAAAATAAATCGAATAAAATTACATTCCTAAGCTTAACGTGGAGTAGGATTATAACTTATTGAGGTCTATTGTAGAAACCACAACAGTTAAATAGTTTGGGTTTTATTAAAGGTAGAAGCAATCTGAAACACCTGCTACGATTAATAAAGTAGTTAAATGGAAATCAGTTCCCAAGCGCAAAAGCAAAAACTAAACATTAACAAAGTGTGATTAGGGCAGACAGTAATCCCATAAACATATGTCTGTCTGTCGGGTATGGCTGTCTATCCGTATGTCTGCCCGTCCGGATGTGTGTCTGTTTATATGTCTGTCTGTCAGTAGGTCTGTCTGTCTGTGTCGGCTTGTCTGTCTTTAAATCTGTTTGTCTACTTTCTGTCTGTCTGCCTTTCTTACG
>NW_004797859.1:222360-224981 GCF_000002075.1 Aplysia californica | reverse complement strand
TCTCTCTCCCTCTCTCTCTCCTTCTCTCTCTCTCACTCCCACTCTCACTCTCTCTCATTCTCTCTCTCTCACTCTCACTCTCACTCTCACTCTCTCTCTTGAATGAATGAATGAATGAATGAATGAATGAATGAATGAATGAATGAATGAATTTATTTTGGCTGCGCAAACATAAATAGACACGTTTCAGCAATGAAATGGTTACAGTGTTTTGTTCTTAATGTAATGTATCCCGTCTGACACGTATGTTGAGACTGCAAAACCATATAACTCTCATTGCTTTGCAGCTTCGAAAAGTCATTCCACAGATGATGATTCTGAAATACATCTGAGACAATGTGCGTACAACTTAGATCAATCAGAGAGGGTTTAGTTCAATTTAGTCAGAGTTTTACGGCGCTCGCAATTGCATAAGGTCCCGTCATATGAAACGCAAGTTGGTTGCATTTACAACAGTTCGCAGCACGGTTTGGTTTCGGTCAGTGATCAGATTACAATAATAATATATTTAAAAATGTTACGGTAAAACTTTCAACCTAAAAACAAATCATTTTAAATTTCATTAAAATAACAGTTTGTACCAATTTGTGTACAGTGCTGTGCTTGTTAAATACCGTGGAAACATGCCTAGAAAAGTCCATTTAATTCATCATAATATTTCACTACTTCGTTGGAAATGGAAATTCTTCGTAGACTAGTGTGTTTTCCATTCGGAAAATTGATGCCAAGTTATTTCAGACTCGTAAAAATATAGCCCACAATAATAATTCTTTGATGTTATGAACAGAGACTACATCCATTAGGGATATTTTTTTGCATGAGAATGTCGTTGTCATCCTCTGAAAACAGTATTATAAATCAAAGAATAACAGACTCCGGGCACGATGAGTCTTGAAAACGTATAATTTTTTTTCTTCTCTGGATGTTGATGGATTTTCAATCTAATATTGAATATATTATAAACTTTAAAATGTAGCGAGGTGAATAGTTAGCATTTGAAAAAGAAGCGATTATGTTTTACCTTTCAAATTATTTTTTTCTATGAAATCGTTGATAAATGCTTTGCACTTTTGTATTTTTGGTTTACCCCCGATAACTTGTCTGATGTGTAAAGGGTTTAAATCCACCAGCACATCTTGTAACTGCGCAAACGTGTGTTAGAGAAGACGACCAGCTAAACATACAGACAGATAGGGAGACAGACAAACAGTTAGACTGACATACAGATATACAGACATGCCGGCAGACAGACAGACAGACAGACAGACAGACAGACAGACAGACAGACAGACAGACAGATAGACAGACATACGCCATCAAGTGCAAGGAACATAACTCAAGGCAGCTCTTTGGTCATAAAGGGACAAGTAATCTCTTAAGAGCAAGGTCAAGGTTCAATACCACACCTACCACAGTGAACAGTATTGAAATTCCACAGTAGTTCCAATATGATATTAAGTCAACTTTAATGTAAAGTACGCTCCAGTGCTTCTATAATTGTTGTGTGATAGCAGGACTGCATAGTTTGACTGAATCCTGAAATCCCCAAGCCTAAGCAGCAATGAGTGTCTGTCGTTCTAGTTGGCTGTTTTTTGTGTGGATGTGTCTGTCTGTTCCTTTATCGAAACATTTGTCGGTGTCAACAGTGTAAAATATTCTGCCCTGTAGCTGTAGTGTAGCTGTTCGGCGCCGCGCCACAGCATGGAAAAGACATGGGTTTGATTCTGGCGTCGGAAGCCTAGAGGTTAGGCTACAGGACTCATAATTAGAGTTGGGCAGATTCCGGATAAAAATCCGAATAATCGGATAATCCTTAATAAGACATTGTCCGAATTCAGACTCTTAACTCTCTTTCCTGACCCGTTTGCCAAATTAGGTGCACCCATCTGTTGAAGTGATACTAACCCGTCTGTCAAAGTGGTTCTAACCCATTTGCCGAATCGGTCCATGACATATGATTTACCGGAGAGGTGCTCTAACATATTATCCGGAATTTGGTAAAGCGACTCATTGCCCAGCCCTACTCATCATTGTGAAATTGCGGGTTCGGGGGTTCGAGCCTCAGCTTGGTCCGATGTTGTGTCCATGGGAAAGGCACTTTACGCGAATTTCCCATTTGGCCTGGTCCCTTCGGAGATGGACGTTAAACTCTGAGGTCCCGCTCTTAAATGACTTAATAGTGTTGATAAGGTCGTTAAACTTATACTATTATCCCATTTGGGTTTGATTCCTGTGTCAGGACAATTATACATTGTCATCGAGTACCTCGTAAAATTTTTAATTAAAATCTTTGTTGCTGTTGTTGCTTATTCATGTCTGGAACGATGATGTAGCAGTCTGTTATGTGATCTGTCGGGTTTTCCGGACAACATGGCTATCATCAAAGTTATACAAGCAAGAGGAAAGATAAATTAAGTGAAATTGTTAGTCATGAGTTTGGTCTTAAGAAAATGAAGCCGGGACAATTCATCTGAGTAACTAGAGTGAAGCTAAAAGTACACCGTACTGTGAAAACGACAAGACCCTAATGGTGGGACTTTCTGTATGTCTGTACAGAACAAATAGATCAAGACGAAAGTGGAGAAGAGGTGGGGGAATCCACAAGAGGAAAGTGGGGGGGG
>NW_004797859.1:217659-221112 GCF_000002075.1 Aplysia californica | reverse complement strand
CAAGTCCTTGTACTTTTGTTTTACCTCTGTTATCTCCACCTCTCAACGTGACATCTTTACAGTATCAGATCATCTTTTTTTTATAGTAGAGAGTTTTACGGCGCTCGCAAATGCATAAGGTCATATTATGAGCGCAAAGGTGTGGGTGTCAACAGAGAAGTCTTTACAGGGAATCAGACTTAGACTGCTCACCTCTCTAGCTTCAACAGAACAAGGTCTGCTTCTACTATCAAGGCACCCCAAAATAGCAAGTCACAAGAGAGTGACAAACATACAAAAGAAGTAGAGGAAAATGACAATAGTAGGGATCAGAAAAGAAAAGGCAGCAGTTCCCTGTTGTAGATCAGGCACAGTTATGAGCGTGACATGAGTCAGCCCATTTACAATTCTACTATGCTTGAACGAGAAATGTCCCCCCTTTGGGAATGGCCTAAAGACTCTTCAGTCAGTGGCACTGCCCCGGGGGTCAGATCATCTTTACCACGTTAAATATAACGTATAGTACTTCTGTCAGCAGCATCAAAAATGGCCCCCACTGTCATCTTTAGTTTTAGTAGATGTTTTACGGCGCTCACAACTGCATAAGGTCATATTATGAGCGCCAAATCCACTGTCTGGAGAAAAGTGGCTAGCAGCGAATGGTTGACGGGTGGTCTGGTGTGGTTTGCTCCTTTCTTTCCTATTAAACATCTATCGTCCTGATCTCTCCTACATCTTGTAATACCTCTAATCTTCGGCCCTTATATGAAGATTTTGTGCTGCTACAAGTGCTGTAAAATTCGTACTAAAACTAAAAGTGGGTATGTTGGACAAGTGGACGTCGCGGAGAGTTTCCTTATGATATAATTATAAACGCTAATGGGGTGCAATGGCAGTTTGTACGTTATTATGTTTGTGCTTGAGAGGCGGTCGTTGCAGAAGGTTCTACTATATCTCAAAACGTTTGCACTGCTTTGTTAAATAATATCCGGAGATACGTTAACGTTAAATCAATCGTATAATTTATGAAGCCTCTTCCAGTACTACTGAATGTGATCGTTTTAGCTCAAGCTTAAACTTGAACAACTCCCCAGTACTAAATAACTGTTCTGCCATCGTGAGGACTCAAGCTCAATCTGGAGTAAGATCTTTCTCATTCTGCTTGCACTCCCCGATTAATAATAAAATGTCTGATCAGCAGAATTGCACATTTCAAAACATTATACAAACCAGGAACACGAATTTTGTATCTTTCATACAGTAGTTGTTTCAGACAAAGAAATAAGAGCGAACAAAACGAATCTGCATGAATATGAAAGCTTCCTCTCTAAAGTGCTAAAAACAGCTCATCTTCAAGCGTTGTCGAATAAATAACACGCGACCTCAGTGAATTACACGAACCAAACGCACGGAGAGCTGTAATATTAACCCGCACAACCATCTCTCCAACTCCCACCCCTTCCCAACCTCATCTCCCCCAAGCAACGAAATTTTATTTCAATAAGAAATCCTTGTTGTGGATTAGAACTTCAAGTTCATCCTGATATAACTACGTGATTTACATCTACGTGTCGTTAGAAGAGAAAAAGTATCGTGTTGTTTTTAACTAATCTGTGTCTCTGAGCGAATAAACTATGAATTTTTCCAAAGAAGTCCAATAACCGTGGTGAATGGATAATCTTGCCGTCTGGAAGGTTTGCGCTTATGAAAATCCCTGTCTCGCTATTTTAATCAGCTTGAAAGCTTACGTCCTTTTCCTCGCTCTCATAAAAAGGATCATGTCTTAACAACAAGTATCATTGCTATTTGCCTCGTCCAATAAAACCCATTACGGGCCGCTTTGGTTTTCTTGTGGAATATTTGATATCTGGCATGCCAGCAGAACAACATGAGCAAAACGAATAACAGACATTAACCCACGTCAGCGCAGTGTGGCCTAATTAAACAGCGAAAGTGGGCGGAGACAGTTCCCAAGAGAAAATCCTGAATGGGAAATAGAACATAATGAGAGCGTATTGGTTGGTTGTTTATACAAGCATTTTTCCCCTTTCTGTTCCTTGTTGCTTCCCCCACCCACCCCCCCATCCCAACCATCCACGGTTTTAATCTGGTAGCTACATGAATGTTTAACGACCCTCCTTATTGCAATGCATGTATAACTTCTATAAGCTAGAACATTGACAGAGAGCAAGTTGATTTTCTCCACAGTGGCAGTTTTAACGAGCTTAATCAAGGGCTTCGGATGTTAATTTTCCGGAGAACGTTTTCGTCAAAGGAAAATTTTAGAATGAACCGTACGTTGTGGAATTTTTTACTGCTATCAGTTTAGGGTTACCAAAAGAACGTTGACTGCCAGTAATATAAGCCTATTGTGTTCAAACTACATTAAACCTCCACTGATGAAACTTGAAACATCGGGTCGAGAAAATCGGGCGCAAATAAATAATAGAATTCGAAAAAAGGAGAATAAAAATGTTTACCGAGAAAAACTTGAAGTGGACCAGGAATATTGATTGTCTGATACTGTAGATTACAAAACTTGGAATCTGAAGTTGATCCTGAGGATCAAAGAAGGGGATTTTCTTGTTGTTTTATTCTCAGTTTGATGAGTTGGCTGTTGCTGTAAGCGCTGCTATCACAATTGTATATCATGCTCTTTATACGTATTGCAATTTTTGTTAGTTTGGCTCATGGCCTCTCAAGCTCAGTCCGTATCAAAGTCATTGACTAGCTGTTAGTACTTGCTTCCATGTTCGTATTGCATAGCTTAATTTCAACTTACGTCACGTCTTTAAATGTATTACTGGCGTCCGTGGTGTAGCATTTAGGTGTATTGCCGTCGCACGCAAGCAACCCGAGTTCACATCATGAGTAGGGAGAATTATTAATCGAAAGCCTCAATCTTTGTCCAAGGGTGTTATATCCCTTTCAGTTGGGGCGACCTCCTCCCCCCCCTCCCCACCCATCCCCCTGCTCTTTCCGCTTTTGTGTCAAACAAACATATTCATCAAGAATTAACCGTCACGAAAACTTCCACAAAGAACAAGTTATCAAAGAAAGCTATGTTGGTGTTACAGTGCGAAGCATGCGGTCTGCCCACACTATTATACGCCAAAGACACGTGGAAGACGTATTCAGATCAGGAGAGAAAAAAGGTCGTTTTCTAATGACACCTTATAGGATTCTTGAAATTATATAATACAATAAGATTTCCAACAAAGGAAAAAAGAGAGAGAGAGAGACACACACACATACACACAGAGAGAGAGAGAGAGAGAGAGAGAGAGAGAAATCTGTCTCTCTTTCTATCTGTGTATTTCATTTTCACCATAACTATTTTTGTGACTTGTGAACATCATTATTGTTACCGTTATCGTTTTATCACTCATCATTATAATCATGATTATCATCATCATCATCGTCATCATCATCATCATCATCATCATCATCATCATCATCATCATCATCATCATC
>NW_004797859.1:212706-214518 GCF_000002075.1 Aplysia californica | reverse complement strand
TTGTTGTTGTTGTTGTTGTTGTTGTTGTTGTTGTTGTTGTTGTTGTTGTTGTTTGTGGTGGTGGTGGTGGTGGTGGGGAGCGTGGCAGTGTTGTTATCGTTATTGCTTTTGTTGTCACTGCTGCTGTTATTGATGTTGTTGCAGTCGTCGTCGTCGTCGTCGTTGTTGTTGTTGTTGTTGTTGTTGTTGTTGTTGTTGTCGTCGTCGTCGTCGTCGTCGTTGCTGCTGCTGCTGTTATAGTTTTATTGTTGCTAATGTTATTTCGTTGCTGATGTCGTTGTTGGTGTCGTTTTGTGCAACTGTTGACATTGCTGCCCTCGTTGCTGTATGTATCACCCTGCACTGGCACTATAACAGAAAAGGAGCTTCTAATTATTTATTTTAAGAACCGTTAAGCTTATAGACATCAACCTTGATTTATGGGGGCGTCGTCAAAAATAAGCGATGCCCTCGAGAATCAATAGCTCAGGTTTCAAATTTAGAAAACAAAGATCTCACTGTCTAGTTGTTGTTTACGATGTCTGTCCTCTTTTACGCGAGCCTTTGTTTGACGAAAGGCTGGTGTCTTTCTCAATGAAACAACGAATGCTGAAATGTCATAAATGATCAATTAGTAAGGGTTTACCTCGGGATAGTATTTCGCTCCATCCATTAAATCAGTTTCATATAAGAAGACGAACATATTACGAAATAAGATCAGTTTATTGGTGGTAAAGCACCGTATCAAGAGCAAATAATGAGTGGTCTCGATAATATGTTTATTGCTGTTATTTCAGTGGAATCTGGTGAAAGATAGGATTTACTAACGTTTTGCTTGTTAAAAACAGAGTTGGGAAGGGGAGGGGTCGAAAACACACAAAGAGGTAATTAGAGATAAATTACATTAGAATGAGAGAGAAAGTCTAGGGGGGGGGGTGGTTGGTTGCTTGTTGTTTCTGATGATCTTGTAATTAATGATGTCGTCGTTGTTCTTTGATGCTGCAGATTTTCTCGTCATTGTTCTCGATCTTCGTTGTTGTTGCTTCTTCAGATATGGACAGTGTTCTGGTTGCTGCTGTTGCTATTATTGCTGTTTTTCTTGTTGTTATCGAAATGGGAATGGTGGCGGTGGGAGGGGGTGCCAAGCCTGTTAAGACAAGAACAAAGTGATGGAAGTTGGTGAATGGGTCAATTCATTTAGTAAGAAATAAAAGGATTTAAGAAGTCATTCCGCTTTCATCAGCCGAAGCCCGCAATTCGTCGTCTTATAGGCAGATATGTCTGACTCTAAAAGAAGGTTACTGCGGAGGTAGACAAAGTTCACTCTTCTTTTGTTTCTCTCTGACTGACCAGTCACAGATCAGTGCTGTAACGCCAGCCATTGTTTAAGACTGGCTGTAGACAGAACGCCTACTAGCTGTCAGTACTTAACCAAAGGCTCATTTTTCTCGTTAAAAGGTTTTACCGGTGCCGTATGACCTATCTTGGAAGGATGACAATAAGATTTATGAGAGGTAATGAATGGCTGATGGTAACAAATGAAAGAAGGTCTGGTTCCAAAAGTCACAGGGAGAAGATGATTGAAATGTTTACGACTTTTTTGTGATATTAGTGAACACAGACGAAAGGAAACTTTACTTAATCTGATTAGAGGTGAGGCTGGAATACATACAAGATTGGCAAGAGGATAAATTATAGTCTTATCGAGCTGTTATCTTTGTTTCTTCTTTATCATTGTTGTTATTACTATTATCATCTATATAACGTTTGCTTTTCTGTTGTGAAGGTTTGTGTTGCTGCTTTTGTGTGACAAAAAGATATAGTTTGAGAAAA
>NW_004797859.1:196752-212182 GCF_000002075.1 Aplysia californica | reverse complement strand
GGCAGGCGGGCAGGCAGGTAGACATGTAGACAAGCAGACAATCAGGCAGACAAACAGATAGACAGATAAACAAATATGCAGGCTGGCAGACTGAATTATCCTTCGAAATATGACAGTAAATAAGAGTAAACTACCACAATCCACCCCCCCCCCCTCCTTTCCAACTGTGTCTTCGTGAGTAAACTTGCCTTTTAGGGTGCTCTCGTGGTCTAGAGGTTAAGGAGTTTGCCTCTTATTCAATAGGTCATGGGTTCGAATCCGGAGAGCGACGGAAATTTTTCTTCTCTAAATTGCCTCCTTTCACCTCCTTTCCTGCTCTCAAGCAAAGTTCTGTCGTCTACTTTCGTCTCCATAATCTACCCCCACCCCCTCACCTCCTTTTCCCTCTCCTCTTGGCTCCTGACTCTTTCTGCAGCCTTTCTACTGCTACTCCCTGGCTTCTTCTTACTGCTGTCTTTCATTCACACCCCTGATCTTCTGGCTGGAAAGATCTTCACCTGGCCTTCTCGGACAAGGGCGAAAAATGTCGGAGGCTCCGTGTGCAAGTTGCGCTCGATAAAGATCCCATGGCATGGTGGTCTAAAATCGATAAGAGTAGTCTTCGGCCGCCACCCGGGTAAAAGTCAAAATGTCCTACCAACTGAAAATGTTTCATGTGTCGCGCGCGCTCATATGACCTTATTTATCTGCAGTTGTGAGCGCCGTAAAACACTTACACTTACAAGAAAAAAAGAAAATCACGTTTCCTTTTCTTCAGAGAGAAGTGTCGTGTCGCGATGGAATCAGGCGCTTGTGAACTGTTGGGTCATATCAAAGAGAGTACATAACAAGATGGTTCACCTAGCCAAAAAAGTGTCCGCCGGAAGTCCGCTCTTTGCTTCGGATGGCGATGCAGTCTGTTTTGAAGCTCTCTTTCGTGTCCCCAAAAGAAGAATAGGAATAGCACCTCCTTGCGTGCGCAGATCGACTGCTGTTCATCAGCTGTTCAGGTTCGTTCAGTGCGGAGTTTTAGGTTTTGTTTATTTTAATGACCTCTCGCCTTTCATTCTAAAGTCAATTTAAACAAAGAAAATAGTTACCCCTTCCTCCGGAAGAGGCTTTTTTGTCAGCGTAAGCATTTTAAAAAAGCGTTCTTCCGAAATTTGAATTCTTATTTATTCAAAAACTTGTTAGTTTCACTTTGATTTTTTAACACAAGTAGGGTAACTCTGTTCGCAAAGGTGCGCATTTGCGAAGAGGACGCCACCGAATTTTGAGGACACTTTTTTAATTGGCTCAAAGAGAGGGGTGGACCCTCTTGTTATGTAGACTCTTTGGGCATATGGGGTTATTGGTGTAATCATGAAGCCTATTTATTTGCCTTGCTTCTAACAAAACAATGCCCAGCAGACATCTTGAACAGAAGCAGAGGTATTTGGTGGAGGTCGTCTGGTATTATAGGAAAACTTACCGAGAAAAAGATCGCCGAAGTTTGAGAGTCCTTAAAAACTGTAAATTATGTACATTTGTGTGTGTCTTTGGTCAATATTTTTTAAATAAAATCCACACAGAAGGGTGTTTTCAAATGGATATAAATCGTGTTGAACAAAACAAAACAAAAAAGAAAAGAAAAGAAAAGAAAAAGAAAAAGAAAACAGAAACAGAGAGAGAAATTTTCAATAGAAATTAATTACTTATCGGGCAGGTTAATGTCGGTCTTTCCTATGTCCTTCTTATTTGACGAACGCCCCAGCAAACTAACTCGTGTAGTCTACGCGTGATTTCACCACAGTCTTATACTTATATAAATAGCTGTAAACCCCGCTGTTACGCCATGGTGACCCCGGATGTTGCGAGATTGGTCCAACAGTTTCATATTATCTTACTAATACTAATCCTTACCCTAATAGTGTGTCATGTAAATATATGTCACAGCTTATCTTTTCAGAATAATAATTATAATGTTCCGTGTCCATAAAGTAGCGAACAGAAGAATAGCTGACAAGAACAGTATAATCAGAAAACATTCGCTAACCTAGAATTACTCAGTTTTATCAGCTCAGTGCCTAGTTTCGAGAAATGTGACGTCAAAAATGTTGAGTTTCACCATGATTATGTCAAGCTTTTTCCAATGCATTTCTTTGAATATCTTGATAACGACTCTGAATAAACTTACGATTTTGATAGAATAGACAGAGCATTTATTGATGTCTGATCTCTTAGTCTTAGTAACTCAAAAAGGCTAAACATGTCAGATAGAACTTTGTAATTTTGAGGTAACGGAATATTATTCCATATAGCAATTGCCACAATGGGTGTATGATAATTATCATGAGCCAGATTCTTCTACTGTCTGCATGGGCGTTTTGGGGAGGTTAAAATTCGCTTGCTTCTATCAATGTTAAAACAGTTTCCCCCCAGATAACTAACTCATGTAGTCTACACGTGATTTTAGGCGCTTCAACACTGCACAAAAAAAACCAAGACGCGAGTTCGATTCCCGATTTGTTTGGGGTTAGGTATGTTTTTTGTTAATGTTTTTTTTATTGTTCGTTTGTTTTCTGCTGGTTTGTTGTTGTTGTTGTTTTTGTTTTTTGTTTTTTTTTGGGGGGGGTCCTTTGTTTGTTTGGTTTTTTTTGTTTGTTTTTGTTTTGTTTTTTTGTTTGTTTGTTTGTTTGTTTGTTTTGGGGGGTATATTTTACCTGTTTCTCTTTGTGTATTTTCTTTTGTTAATTATTTTCTTAGGAGGGGAGGGGTCTTAGTCTTTGTGAAAGCACGTTGCTACCTTCTCATTTATTGTTTACTGCAGGAGTTCTACACCACCATCGACACAACCCATTTTAGCCTGGGCCACCCCGGGCTGACAGTGATACAACATCTCTGCCTAAAAAAACCGGGATACTCGATTGTTATTCTCCCTGCTCGGAAATCAAACTCGGGTCTTCTGTGTGCGACGGCAAATGGCCTAACCGCTACACCACTGACATGACGCACGTTTACCCTCTCAGCCCTGGCGGACTGTTACAGGCAGGGTGGATAAAGCCCATAAACTGAATACGAGTAACCTTAATTGTATCGAATACTGCAAAAGCCTGGGTTCGAGCCTCGGTTCGGGCACGGATTTTCCCGCCTCCTCCAGCCCACCCAGCAGTAATGGGTACCTGACTTCCAGTTGGGGAAGTAAAGGCGGCGAGGAAAGGAACTTGCCACCCTACCACAATAATGCTGAAGGCCCTGGAAGTTGTCTCACTAACAAGGCAATCCTCAATGTGTGGATCGGATGCGAGAACAACTTTACTTTACTGCGTAAAACACCGACATTATATTACTTCGCAGCAACGATTTCAATCTGAATGAACGCTTCATGTTTTAAACGTCTAGAAAAAAAGGGACAAACTGATTACATTAATAAAGAAACCTTTTGTTTTCTTTTACGAACGAGTCCGACATTATATGCGCGCCTTTGTAGCCTTTGAAATTTGTCTCTGTGGACGCCATAAACTAGAGCGGCCAGCATCCTGTGGTACTCTTCGAGTACATTTCTTCATTTCCGCCAACGCATTTCGCTACTTCAGAATTACAGAGTCCTGTCTGCTCAGAACCTAGTTTTTAGTAATTTGAGTTTCAAAACGTGTCAAGCTTTGCCGAATGTAATTCTTTGAATATCTTGATAACGACTCCGAATAATCGTAAGATTTTGATAGAGCAGATATAACATGATTTAGTTTCTGACCTCATGGCCAAAATTAATTGTCAGATAGAACTTGGTAATTCTGAGGTAGCTATGTATGACACGACTCTGTGGAATCAGGTGCCCGTCAATTTTTTGGTGTATAGAGTTATTGGTTTCATTTTAAAACCCGTTCATTTGTCTTGTTTTTTTAAATATAAAAATACCCATCTATCTAGAATAAGAGTATGGATTATTTTAATTGAATGAAGTGGGGGTTCGCCTGGTATCAGAGGAAAAATTAGAGAGAAAAATTTAATGTCGGTCAAAATACCAAGCGAACACCTGCCACATTCAATCGCAAATTTCTGTACTTTTATTCCAGATGAAAAAAATACCCGTCAATCTCGAATAAAAGTATATAAATTTGCTGGGGGTTTGCCTAGAATCGAAGAAAAATAAAAGTAAGAAAATGGCTGTTAAAGCTTAGTGACTTCCAAAGATTGAGAATCTTTAGAAACTGCAAATTTACATTTTTCTCTGTCTTTGATCAACGTTTTCAGAGTAAACATCCACACAGAAATGTGTTTCAAATGAACACTAAAGGTGTTGAGCCAAAGAAGAAAAAAAATCGATAAAAATTGCTGGGTCGGAAAAATGTCGGTTTCTTCGACCTTATTATTTGACAAACGCCCGATTTCCCCACAATGCCACACATTTCATGATTAATGGCTATTTCTTTTTGTGTAATGAGACATGCAATTAGATCGGTGGTTGTGTAATTAATTTCCCGATGAAATCAGGTCTAGTCCGTCTTAACAAAGGGGTCATTCAGGAATAAAAGCACGTTTCGACCCCCTTATTCTTAGAGTACGATATATAAAGGCTTCTTTCAGGCTTGACATCATGGCGACCTAAATGTGTCCCAATCAAGGAGGTTATATAGTAAATGTCTTGGTCAAAACTGAGAGTGGAGATGCATGACTGGGTGTGTGAAGCAAGTCAAGTGAGTTCCGAAAGGAGGCATCAAGTTCACTCTTACCCAGTCAGGAATTGTAGCACATCTGAGGTCGCCGTCTTTAGGTCAAGTCTCTCTCTCTCTCTCTCTCTCTCTCTCTCTCTCTCTCTCTCTCTCTCTCTCTCTCTCTCTCTCTCTCTCTCTCTCTCTCTCTCTCTCTCTCTCTCTCGCTCTCTCTCTCGCTCTCGCTCTCTCTCTCTCGCACTCTCTCTCTATATGTCTATCTATCTATCTATCTATCTATCTATCTATCTATCTATCTATCTATCTATATATATATATATATATATATATATATATATATATCCATCTGTCTGTGTGTCTATCTATTTCTCCCTCTCTTGCCCTATCTATCTATCTATCTAGCTACCTAGCTAGCTCTAGCTAGCTATTAACCTACCTATCTATCTACTTTTCTTTCTTTCATGAACGGAACTCCTGTATTCAGAAGGCAATGGCGAACCTCCTAAACGATACACCACAGACACTTCTTTCTGTGTTCCTCTATAGCTTCAGCTCGTGTCATTACTGCGCGTGTCAGAAATGCTCTGTTCAGCTCTGTTGTGTTTCCCCTCCTATAGATTCTTTTCTCTGTTTTTTTGTTTTTGTTTTTGTTTTGTTTTTGCAAGTGGCAGAAAACTCGTGAGGCGAGCAGACAGCATGAGATCTTCAGAGGAAGAACAAGGAAGTGTTTCTTCCCTAACTTCTTGACACTCGGGGGGGGGGGGGGGCTTCACCCAGGTCATGACTCCTGAGTGTTCTCCTACTGCTTCTGTTTGTTTGTTTTCTGGGGGTTTTAAGCACTAATCGGGGGATGAACCCTCGAGGAATTTTGGTATTTCCAGGTCTTCAGTCCGTAAGTTTTTGTGCAATGCCACGGAGCCTCCAGCGGAAAATAGCAAATGCGAAGCTATGCAAATAATGATATACTAAATTGTCCTATCTGCTGTCTGTTCTATTTGGCCCAGTTTTCATTCCGGCTCGTCCACAGCCACCTCGAACTCTTTTCTGCCATTTCTGAATTGTTCTGGATGGCTGCCTTTCCCTTCCTGCCTTAGAGGCCCAGCTGCCCCAGCAGTGTGAATGTCGAGGCTGCGACAAATCCTCGTGCAGCCACTTCTACTGGATAAACGTTGGAGTTATAGCCCTCTCCTTGGAGTTGATGCGAGAGATCTTCGTATTTTGCCAACCTGAATTGATGCTGTACATCTATCCTACTTTCGTATGGAACAGTCAGCTCGATTAAGAAGATCTTAGCATCAGTTTCTAACCAGAGAACGATATCTGGTTTACAACCTGTTTTCTTGATCATGGGAGGGTAGTTCCGCCACTCTAGGAGATCTGCAGCTAGTTTCCAATCCGTTGTCGATCATAGAAGATTGCCACTCATTGAGAGACAAGACACTTACTTTTTTCCAACCCATTTTTTCTTCTTTCCTGCTGTGATGAATGTCTGAGCTGGAGCTACTCTGTTGTTGGGGTCTGTCTCCGCCATGTGTATCTGCCGTCAGCAAGGGACACCTTACAGGAACTGAGGACATGTTCTGTTGTCTGTCTCTCCTGGCACAATGGACAGCGGGGATCTTCTTCCTTGCTGCACTTCACGAGATCAGCTATTGATGGCAGCAAGCCATATGTTGCTCTTATGATAAACGTAAGTCTCAGAGGTGCTATGTGCCACACGTTGTTCCAAGTAAGGGATCATTGCAGGGCATTGGTCCAGTTTGTCCATTGGCCCTTCTGCGACTGATGGACCGCGTTTTGGTATCTCTTGTTGTCCTCCGTATCTATCATTTCCTGGATCACCATGTCTCGGTGTTCTTTACCGTGAGCCCTAGACCACCACAGCCTCTTTTCGCTGCCAAGTCCTTGTCTTGCAACTTGGGTATAGCCAATGACTTCTTTGAGCCTGAGATTATCTTTGGTATCCATCGCGGCATCCAAGACTTTCCACTTTCTGTCAGTCCTCAGTGTTGGTTGAATTGACCTGACGACCTCGTCCTGGGGATTCCCAAGCATCACCTGCAGCCTTGTCTTGCCAGCTTTGTATTCCTCCACTATTGACTTTAGTGGCGTCTCAGTTTGGCCTGTCGGCAGTACAGGGCAGCATCCGAAAGCCCAGGAGGAACACCAAGCCACTTCCTGGAGAATTTGTTTACCTTTGCTTCCATTGCGTCCACCGTGCCGGTGGCAATTTCGTACAGCAAGAGCGGCCACTGCAACATTGGGATCAGCATGTGCTGGAGACAGCAGACCTTATGCCTTCCTGGTAGAGGGCAACGGTTAATCTTCTTCAACCTGCATTCAGTGCTGAGTGCTGTCTCTTTCAATTGTCTCGTGTCTCTCAGGGTCTCGTCATACCTCCTCCCCAGGCTCTTTATGGGTTCTTCAGAATCGGTGGGGATTCGTTGGCCACCTACATGGAAATGGGTGTGCTTGCTCACGTTTCCTTTTCTAAGAGAAAGGCTTCTATATTGATTTCTTTGGCTTGAAGTTCATTCGACACCATCTCATTAAATCGTCCAGATGATGAAGCATTATGTGTGTTTCTACTTCTCGGGAGGTTAGGATTGTCGTGTCATCCATGAATGCTTTCAGAGTTGGCAGTTGACAACCTGCTCCAAGTTCCGCTGGGATTGCTTTGCTTTCTGCCTCCTTGAGAAGCACTTGCTTGCATCGCCAGGACGCAATAGTATACTCTTTTGCCCTTCTCTTGAGGTCTTTTTCTCTTACTTGATTTTTCTCTGTTGATTTGTCCACTAACAATTTGCTTGGTTATTTCTTGACCGATCGGCTAAATGCCTAGATTGTAGAGTACTGCTTAGCACCAATTCGTTTCATAGTACTTCCTAATTCTCTACTTTCTCTCATTTGTTGTTGTCTTGCTTGCTTTATTCCAGCAAGAAATGACTGCTATTGTGTCAAAGTGCCTCTATAACCAAACACAAACTCACACTCTGATCCTCTTATTGACGTAATTACTAATTATCCTAGATCATCAAAAGGAACAACTTGACGATCCAAAAGTCGACACAATTGCCCCAAAAATCTGGTAATTGCATATCCTCCTCTCGACAGCTTTCAGTACAAGATGTCATAAAAAGCTTTAATGGAAATAAATTATGTTATTATCGATCCCAGTACGGCAATTTGAGCACAATGACAAGCATACAAACACAAATACATAATTATGTATACGTACATACTTAAATACATACATAAATACCTACATGAAAACACAAAGTCACTCCAATACGACGGAACAATGTAGACAATGGCAAACATACAAACATAAATCCATAATTATATATATATATACATACATACTTAAATACATACACAAATACATTCATGAATACGCGATGTCACTCTTATACAGAACAATGGAAAGAAAAGGAAAGGGATTAAAAGTAAACAAGTATTTACATTTTTTTATCCGCTTTCACTAGGTGGGTCTGCAGTAATCACGTCACTGGTTGAACATATCAGCGTGGAATACGCCACGACTCTCATCGCCGCCATCATCGGAGGCTACACTTTCATCGGAGGTCTTGGCGCCACTTTCTACGTGAGCTACTTCAACACGGCCATCATCTACATCGTCATGATCATCCTCATCTTCAAGGTCTACGAGGACGACGCTAGTGATAATCCCTTGGGTTCGTTGTGTTTATTGGGGTGTCGTTTCTTTTGTATTTGTAACTGAAGGGGTACGAAAAAAAGGTTGAAGACTAATTGTGCATTATCAAGGCTGGATGCCTTTTAATCAGATCAATTGTAATATCATCATGGTTAAGTCCAGCTGCTTCTCTCTCTCTCTTTGTCTCTCTCTCTCTCTCTCATTCTCTCTCTCCCCCCTCTCCCTCTCTCTTTCTCTCTCTCACTCTCTTTCTCTCTCTCATTCTCTCTCTCATTCTCTCTTTCTCTCTCTCTCTCTCTCTCTCTCTCACACACACACACACATCTCTCTCTCTCCTCTCTCTCTCACACACACACACACACACACACACACACACACACACACACACACACACATTGTGCTTTTATATGGATATAAAATGTTTTAACCCAAAGCAACAAAAATTCGATAAAAATTGCCAAACTGGCAGAAAAATGCTTGTTTTCTCAATTTCATTATTTTGAGGAGTGCCTGAGTCCACCATGATGTCTCACATTTGACTCCTTGACTTAAATACATGGGTTGTCTCAGGTAGTTGTCTTGGACACTGCCATTATGCAAGGGAGGAAATTGGTAATGGTGGTTCCTAAGGATGATTGTCATGGACAGGTGGCCGTTAAGGCAGGTTCAATAGTATTTATTTCTTATTGTATTTTAACCATCGGCTCGACGGGTGGAGATATTTGTTGTTTGAAGATAGGTACGGCCAGCTCGCCCGATAACGCAAATGAGTGAAAAATGATATTCGGAAGAAAAAAAAACCCTCTCCAAAACTCCAAGAGATAAATCCATCGAAGAAAACGAAGTATCGCTGTGGGCGTCTAGTCCACCCCGTTAAGTGAAAAGTGGACACATCATTTTGTAACGCACTACTCCAGGGGTTTCAAATAATCAAATAACACGGGGACCTTCGGAGATAGAGTCTAGGTGAATCTGGGTCGCCTCGAGTATTCCATTAAACAATGTTTCAAGTATCTAAATACGATACAACTTTGAAATCACGGTCAACAAATCACTACCTCAGAAGTACGATGTTATATCTGCTCACTGCCTAGTTTTGAACAATTTGGGGTCACAAATCTTAAGTTTCATAATATGTCAAGCTTATTTTAATGTAATTTTTTTAATATCTTGGTAACGACTAGGAATAATCTTACGATTTTAATAGAGCAGGTAGACATTTAGTTTCGGACCTTCTGGTCTTAGTAACTCAAAATGATCAAAAATGTCAGTTAGAACTTTGTAATTCTGAGGTAACGAAATACCACCGAATGCTGTCGGAAGCCTGAAATATTGTAGGTCATAAGTGATAAGATAGGGAAAAGCTAGGCCAACACCGCGACAAAAAGGAGCTTGTGAGTAAAACGTACGTTCAGCACTATCACTAAACTCTGATGTCAAGCTGGAGCCCCAGATAATTATTGACCCTAAAGTAGCAAGTTTGATGAGCCTCCTGCACTTCTTGAAGGTGAGCGTACTGGACATGGCGAATTATGATAAAGGTATGAACAGAGCACGACTGACACAACGCCTGGAGGATCTCAGAAAACCGCCGGAAGATACCCAGCCCGACTTTGCAATCATTGAGCCTAGGTCCACTCTCTTCAAAATGACAACCCGCAGGCCACCTGGCCCCGACATTATGCTTCCAACTGTCCTGAAACATAGATACCTGTCCAATAGATACAGCTTCTGCTCATCTTCAAAATGACCTTCCGCTCAGTCAACAGACGGAAGCTGCTCACTAGGACTAAAGGCATTGACAGACGAGATGTAAAAAACGCTGCAGGAATTAGAGCACAGTCTGGTGGTACACTGTAGACGATGGGAGCGGTCAAACGAACCACAGGCGTTATTTTTAGTCCTGGCTTAGCTGAATGTGGGCGACACACCGTCGTTTTGGTGAAGCACACAGTTCAAGGGACGCAGACACATGAGATGTATTTACAGCCGGCACACAATAGTTGTGTTTTTCTTGCGTCTCATTCAACACCACAACATTCCCACCTTGACTAAAGTCACCCTGACTCTCCGATCGTCCATGTTGAACTGAGCAGTAGCGTTAAATGTCGCCCCGTATGGCTGCCACACAAAAGTAAGCGACACTTTCTGCGAAGAATTTACTGCGCGACAATTGTAGCTCATCTGTCAAGGTCCTGAGGAAGACATAACACATTCACGCCTTACTCGACAGAGGCAGTGACTCTGACGAAAAGCACAGCAATCTTTTCTTGGGTCACAGGTAGATATAACCAGCGAGTTACTGATCCCGTTTCCGCCTAAACCAATCGGTAACATTCACAACAACAGCATCAGTAGCAGTTTCTACTACAACAACAACAACAACAACAACAACAACAACAACAATCATTAACAATATTTCGATAATAACAACAACAACAGCAGCAACAACAACAACAGCAGCAGCAGCAGCAATAAAGAGACAATACAAGAAGTCCAATGCTTCCATGTCTACCCGAAATCTAAATTACTTGAGCCTCGGTTAGTTACGTTATAATAACCTCTTTTGATCTCTTTTCCAGGTAGTGTGGGCAAAGTGTTTGATCTCATCTCGTGTGCGAAAGCCCCTCAAGGCAATAAAGGTTTCAGCTACCTGACCATCCTGTCTGATGAAGGACTCATGTTCGGACTGATCAACATTGTCGGTACGTAAAGGGGCTTGTGCGTGGCTGATAGGGCTTAGAGAAGGGTGGAGTATAGGGTTGCGAGGTTGGAGGGGGGGGGGATATAGGGGAATGAGATCAAGAGTGGGATGAAGGAGAGAGAATGGAGTGAGTGTGAGTGTGAGCGTGAGTGTGAGTGTGTGTGTGTATGTGTATATATGTGTATATGTGTAGAGTGTAGATATGTGGTATATATATATATATATATATATACAAAAGAGGGTGCAGTGGCGGAGAGTGTGCAAAGGCGGAGTGGTTAGTGCGCTCGCCTCCGAAGCGGAAAGTCCGGGTTCGAGCCTCGGTTCGGACACGAATATTTTCACCCGCTCCAGCCCACCCAGCAGTAATGGGTACCTATCTTCGAGTTGGGGAAGTAAAGGCGGCGTGGAACGGAACTGGCTACCCTCCCACAATATTTATGCCGAAGGCACAGGAAGTTTTCTCACTCACAAAGCAATCCCCAGTGTCCAGATCGGATGTGGGAACAACTTTACTATATATATATATATATATGTATGTATGTATGTATGTATGTATGTATGTATGTATGTATGTATGTATGTATGTATGTATAATATAATATAAAGAGAGAGAGAGAAAGAGAGAGAGAGGGGGGGGGCGATTGAGCGACTGAGAGATTGAGAGAGAGAGAAAGAAAGAGAGAGAGCGAGAGAGAGAGAGAGAGAGAGAGAGAAAGTTTGAGAGAGTGTTTGTGTATGTGCGAGTGCGTCTGTCTATCCATTTATATGTCTGTCTGTCTGTCTGTCTGCCTGTCTGTCTGTCTGTCTATCTGTCTGTCTGTCTGTCTACGTACGTGGCAGCACTGGGGACAAAGACAAGGAACGTCATCCCTTTCAGTGCTGTCGAAACGTTTCCATCTATGCCGGTTTTATGATACAGTCGAATCAGGCGCTCGTCATTCTTTGGACAAGTTAAGTTATTGGTATGATCTTAAAGCTTGTTCATTTGATTATCTTTGGATGAAAAAATGTCCATTTATCTTGAATGGGAGTCGAGATATGTGTGACTGATGGGGGTGGTTGCTGCCTAATTTCAGAGATAAAATTAACAAGAAATTGGCCGCCAAAGTTCGGTGATTTCCTAAGCCTGAGAGTCCTTGAAAACTGTAAATTTACGTTTTTTGAGCCTTTATTCAACGTTTTTCCAATAAAATATCCTCACAGAAATGTGTTTGTTAATGAACATAAAATGTGTTGAGCCAAAAAAAATTCAATCAAAATCACCAAACCGGCGGAAAATGGCAGTATCTTCGATTTCATTATTTTGAAGAACCCCTAATTTCACCACGGTACCCCCGTAATGTTCTCTCAAGAGATATTCAAACAATGTTACACATAATACCTTTATTCCTAAATAAAGATATGCCAGAGCACAAATTGCAATCACATCTACTTAAATTTTCTCATTACACCAGTAGAAAATATGGCAGCAAACCAGTTTGGGAGATCACACTTGTCTACACAATAACAAGGTCAGACGTCAAATTGTTCTATCTTCCCTATCAAAATCGTAGGACTATACGGAGTAGTTTTAAAGATATTCAAAAAATGGCATTCGAAAAAGTTTGACAAGCGGGTGGTTGGATGGAGGGGGGGGGGATGCTCTTGTGTGATTTGCTCCTTCTTTCTTATCAAATATCTATAGGGGGCTCTCGTGGCCTAGAGGTTCAGGTGTTGTCTGCAGCCTTTCTACTGCTACTCCTTGGCTCCTCCTTACTGCTGTCTTTCTACCACACCCCTGATCTTCTGGTAGGAAAGATCTACACCTAGCCTTCTCAGACAAGGGTGAAAAATCTCGGAGGGCCCGTGTGCAAGTTGCGCACGTTTATACATCCCTTGGGAGTCTAAAATCGATAAGAGTAGGCTTCGGCCGCCACCCGGGCAAAATTCAAAATTTTCTACCAACTGAAAATATTAGGTGTGTCCCTCGCGCTCATATGACCTTATTATGCAGTTGTGAGCGCCGTAAAAAACTTTACAAAAACAAACAAACAAATATCTATAGTCCTTATCTCGCCTCTCTCTTGTAACACCTCTAATCGGCACTTACATGAACTTATTGAGCCGTAAAACGCTTATTAAAACAAGAGCTTGGCATGTTGTGAAATGTATAATCTTTACCGGCAAATTTCTTAAAACTAGGTACTGAGAAAACAGAACTTTGTCATTCTTGGGTGAGCATGCGTATAGACAGCAATGATGCAATTAATAATGTTTTGTATCGATCAAAACCTACCTCATGTACTTTCGGGTTATATTTCTTTCTTTCTTTCTTTCTTTCTTTCTTTCTTTCTTTCTTTCTTTCTTTCTTTCTTTCTATCCAGACTTTTAGAGGGTGAGAGGGTGCAATATGACTATAGTATTTTTATTATTATCATTATGTGCAAGAAAGGTGTTGACTTCCCATTGAAGTCTACAATGGAGGGGAGTTGTCTGCATGGTGGAAAAAAAGCAAGAAATTATAAAGAAAAGGAGAGGGAGAGATAAAAAGAGGCCCAGAAAAAATGACAGATAGACAGACAGACAGACAGACAAACAAGCAGACATGCTGGAGAAAAGCAAGTAGAGAGAAGGACAAAGGTTGGAGGGAAGGGCAGAGCAAGAGAGAGGGAGAAAGAAAGAGAAAGAAAGAGAGAGAGAGGGAGAGAGAGAGAGAGAGAGAGAGAGAGAGAAAGAGAGAGAGAGAGAGGTAGCTTTGGAGAAAGAGGGAAGAGAAGAGAAAAGAAGGGATGAGAGGGGGAGATAGGAGAGAGAGGGAGGGTGAGAGGGAGAGAGAGAGGGTGGGTGGGGGAATGGAGTCATTAACTACAAATGTTGACCCCAATTAATAATCTCGAAGAAATCTGAGAAGTCTCCTCATGAGGGAATGCTCTTTCGATAGTTATGGTAATAAAGTACACATAGAATGCGTTTCCACCATTAAAAAATGCTCAATACGTTTCGCAATAGTAACACAAATCCAATAGTGATCCTTCTTCTTCTTCCTCCTCTCTTTCTAGTTCTCTCTCTCTCTCTCTCTCTCTCTCTCTCTCTCTCTCTCTCTCTCTCTCTCTCTCTCTCTCTCTCTCTCCCTCCCTCTCTCCTCTCTCTCTCTCTCTTTCTCTCTCTCTCTCTCCCCCTCTCTCCCAACACACACTCTCGTTCTCTCCCCGGGCCTTCTCTCCACATTTTCACCCTTACATTGATCAAGACAATAAGAAAGATAGATTACCAAGAAAAAAAATAATATGCCTCAAGAAAAAGATGCGAATTTAGCTCTTTCTATTTATTTTTGTTCTGTTTTGTGTTTTTGTGTTTTTGTTTTGTTTTGTTTTGTGGGAGTTGGGGTTGGGGTCGGGGGAGGGGGGGGGGTAACATTGCCAAGGAAATCGAGTCTTAAATATTCTGGCTACGTCATTTCACTTCAGAGAAATATACGAAAAGAAACGATGTCTATAAAATTATGTGTGGTTCACTAATGGCATGAGTAAAATTGTTTATCACTAGACGACCAAAAAGTTTTTTGTTGGTACATCAACATACTTTTGAAGGGTATTTGAGAGATAAGCTGGAGGGATATTATTTTAATGTTTATAAAAGAAGACACGAAGTTTGTGCTTGTTACTGGGACCCAATGCAGCTTTTTTAGGACTGGGGTGCTGTTCGTTCTTTCTTCTTTTTCTTAAAAATAAGCCTAGCCGCAGTATTTTGGACATTTTGAAGGCGATAAAATGATTCATCCGAAATACCCGAAAGAAGACACTTGTTGCAATAGTCTAATATCGAAAGTATAAATGACGCTACAAGGCTTTTTCATTACACTTTCTGACGTATAAAATCTGATGTAGATCTAGCTGATTTCCGTTACTTATTTTGAAAATAATATGTTTTAAAGTGAAATCGTATGAGAAGACATGGAAAAACCGTTATCTAAAAACAAGACAAAGTGTTAAACGTGACCTCAAGGCTATGTCTACAGATTACTGGCCTTGATTTGGTCGACTTTGTTTTCACTCTTAGCTGTCAAAAACTGAAGAAGGTTACCACATTTCAGGCTGAGTGTAATTGGCATTGTGTTAGCAAAAAAATACACCAGCAAACAAGTGCACAAAACAAAACAAAAAACCTGATTAGATACTTGGAATTTTAGAACGATACTGTCACCACTGTACGCGCAATCTTCTTATTATGAGTCAACACATAGGAAATTAATCACAGAACTATCTAAAGAAATTAATTGATTTTGAAATATTATGGAGGCAGCGAGAAGCAGCCTGTTAAGCATTCAAAGCACATGATAATGTACTCCCAGTAGTAGTAGTAGTAGTAGTAGTAGTAGTAGTAGTAGTAGTAGTAGTAGTAGTAGTAGTAGTAGTAGTAGTAGTAGTAGTAGTAGTAGTA
>NW_004797859.1:190098-191554 GCF_000002075.1 Aplysia californica | reverse complement strand
GCTATAGACAGCGAAAGATCTTGTCAGTTTGTTAGTGTTTGAGCGCTTAATCAGCTGCTTGCACAGTATACTTCCCGGGAAGCTGAGAATGTTTCGGAGTGTTCTATGGTCTGCTGGGGCAATAATATAGTGTAAAGCGCATAGAGCCTGCTGTTGAGCGGGGATATGCGCTATACAAATGCTATTTATTATTATTATTATTAAATGTTGAGCCATCCCTAGGCAGAGAGACCCAAAACTATGTGGCGGCCCTGAAGGACCTGCGGTGGACAGCAGACTTCGCACTAGGAATTGTAATGTTTGTTTAAAGATAAAGATATATGAACGAAGAAGAGTTGGAGGACAACATCACGGAATGGACAGGCCTGGAACTCAAATACACGTTCAGGAAAACTGAAGACCGGAAGGAGTGGGGGAAGCTAGGGGTCAAAGCTGCAAAAGAATAATAATATACGTCGTCATGCTGCGATGAAAGTTCCCCTTAAGCTGGTTAAGTCCCTGGCAGGCACGGTCATAATAGTCTCCTAAATTATCTGACTTGAGTTGATGTGGCTTAAAAATTTGCTGTCAATGGAATGGTTATGAAGTCATAGTTGTTATCGTATCGGACAAAGCCTATTTGTTAGTTAAGCATGTGTGCGTGTACGTTTTTGTGTGTGTGTGTGTGAGAGTGAGTGAGTGTGTGTGCGTGTGTGTGTATGTATGTGTGTATAAAAATGTGTGTATATGTTTGTGTGTGATCATGAAAGTATGTGTGTGTTTGTGGGAAAGTATGAGCTTGTGTTAAAGTATGTGTTTGTGTAAAAGAATGTGTTTGTGTGAAAGTATGTGTGTATGTGTGTGTGTGTTTGTTTGTTTGCATTTACTATGGCAGGGGAGGGTACGAGAGTTTCTCTGTGTGATGATGACTTGACTATAATAATCATCTTCCTCTGTCATCGACACAATTTAGCTAAACTGGAATGCGATCTCCATCGGCCTTGTCTGCCGGAGTAAAACCACGCTGAGACAAATACAACATGAGGGCAAACAAACTGCGATACGACATGAAACAATTTCCCAACACGGCAACCGAAATCCCGTATTTCTCGTGACCCGGCGAAAAGCCTGTCCATGGCACCAATGATCTCTCTAAGGTCTAGTGATCAGGCTGTGGAGCTTACAAATCGTCTGAAGGTCGAGGGTTTGAACCCCATCAGGGGCCCAACCTTATGTCTTAATTTGGAAAGGCACTTTTCATGAACCCCCCTCACTTCACCCAGGTGGGGATGGGTGCTCGTCTGCAGACAGCAAGAGATATTGTCTGTTAGTTAGTGAATGGGTGCTAAATCAGCTGCTTATACCCAGTGCCTATTAAGGGATCAGTTCCCTAACACAAACTGATCGCCTGACTCATGGCCTTCAAAACAAATGTTGTTTTTTTAGGACGCCATCGGCTTCATTTACCAGATATAAA
>NW_004797859.1:187864-189091 GCF_000002075.1 Aplysia californica | reverse complement strand
AGAGAGAGAGAGAGAGAGAGAGAGAGAGAGAGAGAGAGAGAGAGAGAGAGATGGAGAAAGCGAAAGAAGAAGTAATGACAGACAGACTGATAGAAAAACAGACAGTCAGATCAAAACGGAGAGACATATGTATGTGTGTGTGTGAGTGTGTGTGAGTGTGTGTGTGTTTGTGTGTGTGTGTGTGTGTTTGTGTGTGTGTGTGTGTGTGTTCCTTGAAGGAAAATCATTCAAGAACAATCAGCATCGGTAGACGAACAGATTCCAACCTCATGTTTGCTGATGACATTTACAGACTGGCAGGAAATGAAAAAAACTCTCCTGACTGGTAAAACGACTGGATGAAACATCAACCAGATATGGCGGGAAATTAGTTCCGAGAAAAACAAAGATGATGAGAAAGTAGTGACCAACCCATTAATACCAAAATTCCGGTCAATAGTCAACAGCTTGAAACAGTCGACCAGTTCAAGTAAGTTGGTGCTATCTATCATCAGTCAAGAACGGTCCAAGCCAGAAGTCCAAGCACGAATTGCACAAACAACAGGTGTGCTTACAAAACTAAGACAAATATGGAAAGATAGAAAAATCCTAGTCGATTCCAAAATCAGACTGCTCTATGCCCTCGTCATCTCCATCTATATGTATGCTTGTGTATCATGGACCTTGAAGGCAGAACTTCAGAGCAAGATTCAAGCAGCCGAAATGAGATGCTTTAGACGACTCCTGAGCATCTCATACAAACGACCTCGTCACAAATGAGGAACTGTGCAGTAGAGTGAAACAACTCCTGAGCCTCTGTTTAGACTTGCTGTCTACTGTGAAGCGAAGGAAACTGAATTGGTAGGGGTTCTTGGGGCAATTCTTCAGGGTAACTGTGCATGGGAGGGAAGAAGAGGAAGGCAAAGAAAGAGGTGGACCGACAACATTGCGGAGTGGACAGGGAAATCCTTCCCCCAAACCCAGGCGCTCGCAAAAACAGCGAAAAGTGGAGGCACCTGACGAGGCTCTCTATCATACAGCGCCCCTACGATCCTTGTAGATTATGGGATCAGTAAGCAGTAAGTAAGTGTGTGTGTGTGTGTGTGTGTGTGTGTGTGTGTGTGTGTGTGTGTTTATGTGTGTGTGCGCGTGTGTGTGTGTGCGTGTGCTTGTGTGTGTTTATGTTTTTATGTCTATGTGTATGTACACACAGAGTGAGTGAGTTAAAGAGGAGAGAGAGAGAGAGAG
>NW_004797859.1:182672-185418 GCF_000002075.1 Aplysia californica | reverse complement strand
GCCCCTCGTTCAATTAACGCTAGGAAAAACAAGCACATCATTTCCAGCATTACATCATCATCATCATCATCATCATCATCATCATCATCATCATCACCATCATCATCATCATCATCATCGCCGTCATCATCATCGACGAAACATTCCACTTTTTCTTGTTCTGTTTTCCTTTATTTTGTTCTTCTTGAAACATAATAATTTGGCACCATTTCAACACATGTTATGTAACCTACGAATACCGGCACCAAAATCAGGACAAGGGAGAAAAAAAACAGAGGAGAGGGACAAAAAACTCATCGTTCCCACACACTCCTTTACTCAAACTCTATGACTTTGTGCATTTGAAAGAAAAAAAAGCAGAACGGTTTTATTTTGACAGAATAGCTTTTAGTTCTCTCCAAGTTAGACCTTACGATCCTAAAACTATGACAACTTCCATTTGCTTTTTCAGATATTATCATTTTTAGCACTAGTGTCATATCTGAAGCAATTCCCTCTTTCTACCTTACCAGAGGCAATAATAAATAAATAAGCGTACTTACTCTTCGAGTTGGACTTTAAGATCTTAAAAAATTATTGAAGTATCTTTTTGCCTCTTCAGATATCCACTTTTTAAAGTAAGATCTTAAAAAATTATTGAAGTATCCTTTTGCCTCTTCAGATATCCACTTTTTAAAGTAAGATCTTAAAAAATTATTGAAGTATCCTTTTGCCTCTTCAGATATCCACTTTTTAAAGTAAGATCTTTAAAAATTACTGAAGTATCATTTTGTCTCTTCAGATATCCACTTTTTAAAGTAATAACGTCATAATGTTATCTTAAGCTCTTTCCCCGAGAAGGTAGTCTTTTTTTTTTACAGGACAGTCCAATTTCCTAACAAAAATATTCAGTCAGTAAACATAACAACGTCGTTCAAGGTCTGACCCATAATCTGTAACAAAGGTCACAGCATAAAAAAAGGTCGTTGTACCTTGGAGCATTCTCAAGCATTTATTTGATGTCGTGTTCGTGTTGTTTTTCGCTCACAAAATGGTTTTATTTCGCTTAGGCTTTGTTTTAAATCTGGCTCGTGGGAAAACCAATACAGTACTGTAGTTATTTTGACAAATTCGGGTGTAGGTCTTTTTATCGCCCCGTACGACACAATTTAGATTATTAAAATTTTAGAGTTAGAGGCGGGCTTCCGCACCTGCCTGTCATGGCCACCCCGGGCAGAGAAGGATAACAGCATCCTAGCATCTTTGCAGAAAGACCAAGATACTGGGGAAAAAAATGTTTCCCTTCTTTGAAATCAAACTTGATCGGGTTACCTGCATGCGTCAGCGAAGCACTTAACCACTACGCCACAAAAGCCGGCTTAGTTAAGCTTATTTTCTCATTAATCAACAAAGACAACAAGAAAACGCTGCTTAATATTATATGGTCGGGTGCCCATCTTTTTCCCAGTATTGTAACGACAAATTGGTATATTTTATTAATATATTATTATGTTTAGTCATTGGTCATTCGTCGTTTTACTTGTTCATTGCCGCTTTCAGCACCTCTGAATTTACCGTCTATCCCCGATAGAACCAAGCTGAATGGGTAGAGCGCTTTAAAACGTTCCGTAGAAACCAAAGTTTAGAACGCCCCTTCGGGGGTTGGAACCAGTGCCATCCCCTCTGTAGTCCTGCATGATACGAACTGAGCTTACCTTGCCCCCGTAATAGTATATCTTGGGTGTAAAGAAAATGGAATACGTATATTATATAGATGGCATTTAGATTTCCCCTTTGTACCCTGAAAGCCAGGCGAGCAAAGTCGTGAAACCCCAATAATGTTTCTAGGCTTTAAAAAAATATCAATTGGCATCAAGAATTATTAGCTTTGGAAAGAAGCTTTCATTACCTAGTGTAATACCTCCTAATGTAGGGAAGAAGTGTAGAAACAAAAAAATCCACAGTCAAGGTAATGCTTTTAGACAGGAAAACACCATGCACTACACAAATGTTCTCTATTGTTATCACGAGCGAAGTATATGTGCTTCCAGAGATATATTCTAGAAAGATGAGAAATATGTCTGTCTGTCTGTCCGTTGGTTCCTTTACCTTCCTTGTTTACTCTTCTTTCTAGAACGACCTTCATACGGTTGTGGATCTGAAAACATCTTCACGGAGGTCTAGTTTGAATTGTTTAGAGATGACGCACAAGACGTCTCATTATCAGGGTTATAAAACTGTCGGCCAGAAGGGGATATCAGGAAAGTGAGAGTTTACCTTTAACGATCTCTCCTCAAGAGTTTCAACAAACTTCTGCACAGCTCTCCAAGCGGGCCTATTCATTCCAATTGAGCACTTCGTTCCCCAGGAGGAGAGAATTGGGTTTTTAATTTGTTTGTTTGTTTGTTTTTTTAACTTTTCTTTTTCTTTTGTTTTCTTTTTTTGTTCTAATTTTTCCTTTTTTTCAAAAGAAACAAACATTATTCGTTTTCGTCTTTGTCACTCTGATTATTTGTCTAAGAAAAGTTTCTTTGAGCCATGATTGCTGGTTGCTTGGCGTCTGTTTCAATTCTAGATCTAGCTCTTTAAGATGATAATTAGGGTTTATGATTAAGAATCGTCGCTTCAATGGATGCCATTTTTTATGTATCCACAGGAAGGTGCATTCTTCCGTTTTGATTTGTTTTGTTTTGCTTTACTTCGCTTTGTTTTGTTTTGCTTTACTTCGCTTTGTTTTGTTTTGCTTTACTTCGCTTTGTTTTGTTTT
>NW_004797859.1:181022-182216 GCF_000002075.1 Aplysia californica | reverse complement strand
GGACAGTTTAGGATGGGTCTGTCAGCTATTTATGGGAATCTTAGTTGGCTCAGCGGTCATTCCTATTTAGAATCTTAAACGCCTTTTTCATGGGGTTCTTTTTCATTTCAGGCCAGTTTGGCTGGGTCTATCTGCTCATTGGAATCTTAGTTGGCTCTGCGGTCATTTCGATCACCCTGACCATGTTCTGGGAGCGACTTTTTTTTTGCTTTTATTATTTTTTTAACTATTCAAAACCTCTAACACTTTTGCTTTTTGAGGGGTTTTGTTAATTTTTTTTCTTCATTTAAAGCCAGTCTAGGCTGGGTCTATCTGTTCATGGGAACCTTAGTTGGCTCTGTGGTCATTTCCATCCCCCTGACCAAGTTCTGGGAAGGACTTTTTTTTTGTCTGTTTAGGCTAGGTCTATCAGCTATTTATGGGAATTTTAGTCGGCTCAGCGATCATTCCCATTCAGAATCTTAAACGCCTTTGTTTATGTTCTTTCTTTCTATTTCAGGCTAGTTTAGGATGGGTCTATCTGCTCATGGGCATCTTAGTTGGCTCTGCAGTCATTCCCATCACCCTGACCATGTTCTGGGAGCGGCTGACTGGCGTCGGGATGGTGGCTGGGAGCACGTGCGGGACTGTGATGGCCCTCGTTGTGTGGCTGGTGGTGGCTTCTACCTACGACGGAGGCTTGGGGAACTGGTGGGAGAATACAGGTGAAGCTGGTGTTGTTAGTGGTGGTGATTGTGATGGGGGTGGGGGTTGTGGTGTGGTGTGGTTTTTGTTGTTGGTGGTGGTGGTGTTGGTGGTGTGGTGTGGTGGTGGTCGTTGTTGTAATGCTGTCGTTGTTGTTGCTGGTGGTGATGGTGGTGGTGGTGATGGAGGTGATGGTGGTGATTTTGTTGTTGTTGTGGTAGTGGTGATGGCGGTAGTGGTTGTGGTGTGGTTGTTGTTGTTGGTGGTGGTTGTCGTGGTGGTACATGTAATGCTGTGGTTGTTGTTAGTGGTGGCTTGTACCTACGACGGGGGCTTAGGGATCTAGTGGGAGCATACAGGTGAGGCTGGTGTTGTTGTTGGTGGTGATGTGGCTATTGTTGGTGGTGATTTTGTTGTTGTTGTTGTTGTTGTTGTTGTTGTTGTTGTTGTTGTTGTTGTTAGTGGTGGTGGTGGTGATGGTGGTGATTGTTGTGGTGTAGTTGTTGTTGG
>NW_004797859.1:177327-178972 GCF_000002075.1 Aplysia californica | reverse complement strand
AAGGATGTGAAAGGAGAACTTTTTGAAGAAGAAAAATTTTCGTCACTGTCCGGATTCGAACCCGGAACCTATCGAATGAGAGACAAACACCTTAACCTCTAGACCACGAGAGCTCCTGGAGGGACTGCGTTACTTGGCAAAAATGGGAGGTATATCAAATGGTGTACCATCATGCCTGTCGTTTATTGCATCAAACTGATCATCGTAGTCGTTTTGCCATTTTTTGCAATTCCTGATTTGTTTATGTCCAAGCGTTTTTAGATACGAATAACAGACAGCAATGTAGATGTAAAATGCCTCCGCGGCGTAGAACAGTAGGAGCAGTGATGCCAAGGCGTCGACCCCGAGAAAAAAAAGTTCGTTTTTCAATGTCTTATAATGATCAAAACATCCTCGTAGGAAACTGTTTGTTAAAGAAAAATAAAAGAACAATAAGGATTAAGATTATTTAGGACTACTGATCCTCGTAGATTTAGTTGTTTTCCCAGAATCACAATTCCGGATTTTGTTGATGTCCAAACGTTTTTTAGATATTAATAATAATAATACTAAAAGTCCATCCGTCAATGTCTGACAAGGACTAATGATGAGGAGAATGTTTTTTAAAGATGAAACCAAAAAACCTCAAAGGATTAAGATTAGTTGTGACGTCTCCTAGGTTCAATAAGACCAATTCTGGGGGGGGGGGGAAGTTGGACAAAATGACATCTGGAGCTTATCTAAAAGCCTTCATTTCTACGTCAGGGCGCTTTCTGATGACACCTTGCCTTTAAAAAAAAGGCATCTTTCTCTATCGTTCTATTGTATGCCTTGTTTTGCAAATTGTCTGCTACCACTCAGATTCCTGTTAGCTCACATTTACATGAAGTTTGTGCACCAAAAGTGTTGGGAGTGTGTTGTGTCGGCAACCTGTTCAACTGCTGTAAGCCCAGAGAACAAAATCTTTCGGGATAGAGAGAAAAGGAAAACTCATCTTTTACGAAAATTGTACCTACATTATTGTATATTTACCTGCTTTTTACAATATTTTTACACCATTTGGAATTTGAATTGTAACAAAATACTTCTCGAGCATAAAGCACCTATCACATATAAATTTTCATGTTCCAGGATCTGGATGTATCGTATGTAAAGGAACTGCAATATGTTTTGTTTTGTTTGGTTGTTGTTGGTTTGTTTTTTTTGTTTTTTTTCACTAAATTAGGCTCAGTTCATCCGAACAGTTGACTGAAGATAGATTAGTTGGATAAAAGCGTGAGAAGCTTTTGCTTGGCGGGTCTATAAATGAGTTGTTCAGTCACGAGTGAGGCTGAGTTTAGAGAAACATGATAGCACTGTACAAAAGGGGCATAAGACAATAAAAGGTGTGAGATGTACATTGTACTTTAGGGAGGCATACTGGATAACACAGAGATGCTAATTGGACTCCCTGTTTCCTCTCTCGCTCTTTCTTCCCCCCTCCCTCTCCCTCTCTCTCTCTCTCTCTTTCTCTCTCTCTCTCTCTCTCCCTCCCTCCCTCTCTCTCTCTTTCTGTCGGAAAAAAAAAACGACTCATCTATGTAGCAAACGTACCTCAAAATCTAAATGGTCTCTATGCTATGACCTGTTCGAGTAAAATGTAACTTTTCAAAAATAGGAACAGCAT
>NW_004797859.1:175189-177227 GCF_000002075.1 Aplysia californica | reverse complement strand
ATTGTCTGCTACCACTCAGATTCCTGTTAGCTCACATTTACATGAAGTTTGTGCACCAAAAGTGTTGGGAGTGTGTTGTGTCGGCAACCTGTTCAACTGCTGTAAGCCCAGAGAACAAAATCTTTCAGGATAGAGAGAAAAGGAAAACTCATCTTTTACGAAAATTGTACCTACATTATTGTATCTTTACCTGCTTTTTACAATATTTTTACACCATTTGGAATTTGAATTGTAACAAAATACTTCTCGAGCATAAAGCACCTATCGCATATAAATTTTCATGTTCCAGGATCTGGATGTATCGTATGTAAAGGAACTGCAATATGTTTTGTTTTGTTTGGTTGTTGTTGGTTTGTTTTTTTGTTTTTTTTTCACTAAATTAGGCTCAGTTCATCCGAACAGTTGACTGAAGATAGATTAGTTGGATAAAAGCGTGAGAAGCTTTTGCTTGGCGGGTCTATAAATGAGTTGTTCAGTCACGAGTGAGGCTGAGTTTAGAGAAACATGATAGCACTGTACAAAAGGGGCATAAGACAATAAAAGGTGTGAGATGTACATTGTACTTTAGGGAGGCATACTGGATAACACAGAGATGCAAATTAGACTCCCTGTTTCCTCTCTCGCTCTTTCTTCCCCCCTCCCTCTCCCTCTCTCTCTCTCTCTCTTTCTCTCTCTCTCTCTCTCTCTCTCTCTCTCTCTCTCTCTCTCTCTCTCTCTCTCTCTCTCTCTCTCTCTCTCTCTCTCCCTCCCTCTTTGTCTCTCTTTTTCTCTCTCTCTATCTACCTATCTCTCTATCTATATATCTACCTCGTATCTATCTATCTATCTATCTATCTATCTATCTATCTATCTATCTATCTATCTATCTATCTATCTATCTATCTATCTATCTATATGTCTGTCTATCTATCTATCTATCTATCTCATTCTCTCTCCGGCATTAGTTAAAAACAACAATACATCTGATATCTAGGCACTGTTAGGCTTTCGGTAGAGACACACTATCAGCGGAAATGTAAAACATTAATGTCTAACATATAACAGTATTTGAGCAAGTTGTCTCGTGGTTACAAAAAGATAATGTCACGGAAGCATATTATTTTATAGGAAGCCCGGAACGCATAAACGTTGGGATGTATATACGTGGGGAGGGGGGGGGGGAGAAACTGCTTCAGCTATTATTAACTGTAGGGACCGACAACACGTCCTTTCAACAAATCTGATGAACGCCACATAAAGTGTAATCATAGACCCAACATATTCTAGACAGGAAGTTCACGTACACTTTCTATAAGATTTCTGCAAGAAACTGCCTCTGATTTCACGTCCTTCTCTTTGTTTTAGTAAATGTTGTACGGCACTTGAAACACAATTATGTCATATAATTGAAGAAGATTAGAGATGTTACAAGAGAGTAGCAAACACAAAAAATGAGTTGAGATCAGGACGATAGAAGTTTGATAGGATGGAAGATGCAAGCCACTACAGAGCCCCCACCAACCAACCACCATCCATCTCTGGTGAATCTAAGAAAAAGGTAGCCCGGGTTCTGGGGATGGTAAGGCGGAGGGAGAAAGGTATGAACGGTGCATAAACACCTCAGTTCCAAAGAATGATCCGCCTGGGATTGGCCCAAAGCCGTATCTCAACTCGGCATTCCAGTCACTCACAGAACTAAAGGTGTACCAGCATACTTTCCATCTCTTTCGCTCTTCCTAATGGAAAAAAGCAAAAGAATAGCACACTGTACTAATCCTCAGGGATGGGTTTCTTCGGACTGAGGGGGGGGGGGATCAGTTTCAGATGCAAACCCTCTGGAGACTTGAGTTCGATTCTAGAATGGGGAGAATTTTTATAGTCTGTCTGTGTGCTAGGGTGTTGTATACTTGTATACATCTCAGCCCGTGTTTGTCCTGGTCGAAACCTGTCTCCCATGTGATCTAAATTGTGTTGATGCTGGTGCTTAACCATCAACATATTGTTTTTAAGGAATGATAAGAAAGTCAACAAACATTGTTTCGAATGCACCTAAGAGCTT
>NW_004797859.1:169863-175089 GCF_000002075.1 Aplysia californica | reverse complement strand
GGACCGACAACACGTCCTTTCAACAAATCTGATGAACGCCACATAAAGTGTAATCATAGACCCAACATATTCTAGACAGGAAGTTCACGTACACTTTCTATAACATTTCTGCAAGAAACTGCCTCTGATTTCACGTCGTTCTCTTTGTTTTAGTAAATGTTGTACGGCACTTGCAACACAATTATGTCATATAATTGAAGAAGATTAGAGATGTTACAAGAGAGTAACAAACACAAAAAATGAGTTGAGATCAGGACGATAGAAGTTTGATAGGATGGAAGATGCAAGCCACTACAGAGCCCCCACCAACCAACCACCATCCATCTCTGGTGAATCTAAGAAAAGGGTAACCCGGGTTCTGGGATGGTAAGGCGGGGGGAGTAAGGTATGAACGGTGCATAAACACCCCAGTTCCAAAGAATGATCCGCCTGGGATTGGCCCAAAGCCGTATCTCAATTCGGCATTCCAGTCACTCACAGAACTAAAGGTGTACCAGCATACTTTCCATCTCTTTCGCTCTTCCTAATGGAAAAAAGCAAAAGAATAGCACACTGCACTAATCCCCAGGGATGGGTTTCTTCGGACTGAGGGGGGGGGGGGTCAGTTTCAGATGCAAACCCTCTGGAGACTTGAGTTCGATTCTAGAAAGGGGAGAATTTGTATAGTCTGTCTGTGTGCTAGGGTGTTGTATACTTGTATACATCTCAGCCCGTGTTTGTCCTGGTCGAAACCTGTCTCCCATGTGATCTAAATTGTGTTGATGGTGGTGCTAAACCATCAACATATTG
Source organism: Aplysia californica (assembly GCF_000002075.1). Taxonomy (NCBI): domain Eukaryota; kingdom Metazoa; phylum Mollusca; class Gastropoda; order Aplysiida; family Aplysiidae; genus Aplysia; species Aplysia californica. The sequence continues at coordinate 174,300 of NW_004797859.1, read as the reverse complement.
TTTTTAAGGAATGATAAGAAAGTCAACAAACATTGTTTCGAATGCACCTAAGAGCTTCTTAAGTCCAGGTTTTCAAATCCGCCCCATAAGGAAGAAGAACTTCTCCGTAAACGAAAGTGGTAGTTAGGGAAGCTGCCATCCCTGCCCCCGTCTTTCATTCTGCTGCCAGGACTGAGAGACAGAAAGAGCTTTGCCGTTTCCTTCCTCATCTGAACATCTAAAAACGGTCTCCTTTAGAGGCGGCACACGGTTCTAAAGCGCCACTCAACACACTCACCTGTCCCTTTTCTAGCATTGCCGGGGAAAACTGAGGGCAAAGAATGTCGAGATTTCCTCCATACCACTTGCACTCTGGATGTCGTCCCGTCGAGGAGTTATTTTGCCGATATACTAGTCCATTCTTTTATGTTGCCGGGCAGCTTTTTCTTCATCTTCATCTTTTTTTTTTTTTTTTGGACCACCTAACAGTGCTCTGTGAGTTTTCTCCTTTTAACTGTAAAGGAAGTGGTCCTTGTCTTCCAATTATGTTTCCAATTGTTGCCCGCACATCATCGTTTGTGGTGTTCTGTATAAAATATCCCTTACAATATTTTTTTCTGATGTGTTCCGTCGCAAACGACTCAATCTTTATTAGGTTTCGGTAGGTAGTGTTCAGGAGTCACAGATAGCAAAATGGAAAGGACAGTGGGTTGGTTTAATTTGAATTTGATTTGGAAGCAGATCTCTGTACTTTTTCAAATTTTATGAAGGCTGGATATGGCGGCTGTAGTAATTATTATTATGGCCTATACTTTGAGCGACGGAACTCCGGTTTCTAAAGCGCATTTTTTTTCATTGTGAAGAAGGCTTGTCGTTACTTAAAAGAGAAGTCACACTTTTGAATGACTCTAGGAACACACTTATTTTAAGTATGATAGTATGATTTAAAAAGCGCTTGTGTGATTCTAAGGTTGCCAGTTGCGTTTTAGGACTTCCTTCTACATAACTTAGAATGTTCAAAAAGCGGGCTGCTTCGACCCTGAAAATCTAGGCCGTCTCAGGCTGACTGGGATACATCATGCTGGCACACATACGGATATGCGCGCTGAATTTTTTTTCCACTCAGGAACCGAACCGACATATTCCACGTGCATCGGCGAAAAATACCATTTGTACACAGTACGCACCGGTTTGAATAGTGCTTAATTAATTAAATATCAGAACAGATCCATAAGGAATGAGTACTGAGTGATATTGAAACGCTTTTGAGAGTTGGGGAATTGCTGTTGTTTTAATTAATGGTTTTCGTTATTTAGCAACAAATAGAACTTATCAATAACAATTAACAATGATTTACAACATTATTCACTGCCAAAAACAATTAATAACAATAATAACAGTTCACAATAATCAGAAACAACAATGAACTATAATCAACAATAACAACAATTAATTATAAATAATAATCAACAACAGTAACAACATTTAATACCTAATAATCAACAAAGATGAACAGTAATAAACAACAGGAATATCCCGGAATTTCTTTAAGTTTACATAATTTTTCCAAGCGAGTTCATCCTGCTGGTGGTATGCTGATTGTGGTATAATTGATTATTTTTATCTCTCCATAAGTTTGTTGGGGGTGTGTCATTCTTGGAGCTCCATTCATAGTAGAATAGCCTGCAACGTGAACAAATGCGGCTCGAGAGCACCAAGCCGGCTTGCAGGAAATTGTCGTATCTATTATAAATTTGGCAACTTGGAAACACATGTGTCACCTATCCCATAAAACTACGACAGCTACAGAGTTGAAAGTTGGCAAGTACCTGCAAAAAGATAGATAAGTCCCCATGAAGGAGCCCAATTTTTTATTTATTCTTTTCCTGAATTTAGACAAATATATATTTTGTCCAAAAGTTCCCGTCCGTCTTTGGCCTTTGTGATTATTCTACTGAGAAACAAAACAAATCTGCGTAGCTCTCCTTCGCAACGGAAGTTCATTACCGCTCTTTAACGTTCGCTTGAAACACGATCCAAGAGACGGGATGAGTAATTTTCGAGACTCACCTGTAGTACGTGGAGACGTGATCCTGTGTATGCATCCAAAGAGGTGATTTTGATATAGGGCCCAAAGAGAAAAACGTTTGTATTACAGGGTCAAGATGTTTTGAAAAAATATTTTGGTTTGGTCGCAAGCCTGTAGAAATGCCATGCAAAGATTCGTGGGCATTGGACAATTTGTCATTGAGCTAGATTTTTTTAACGCTGTCAGAGGAAAGTCAACAAGCTAGAGACACTGCCTCTGTGGTTTTGAAGACGTTGGTGTGTTCCTTTTACTGTGTAGCAGCCCTTTCGTGAATTACTTTTTTAGAGCATTTTTGTGATGGTGTATGGCGAAACCCGTATTTTGTTATTTTGAAGGGCTAGACAGCAATACATTAAAGCAATGCAGATCAAGAGAGGAGTTAATCAAGGCAGACCTAATCTAAAGCAATATAGATCTAGAAGTCAGGTGTGACTGTAAAAGTCTAGACACCAATGTAGATGTAAAATGCCTCCGCAGCGTAGACCAGTTGGAGCAGTGACGCCAAGGCGTCGACCCCGAGCAAAGCCGGGTACTCAGCTAGTAGTAATTATTGATTTTAATTAACTTTGCCAGGGTGGCTTATCCTGTTTGATAACTCGACTTTCTGTGGTGAATGATGGTTTAAAATTAACTTACGAGTTGATTAGTAATGTTGTCAAAGCTTTCGTCATCCACTGATTTTAACGTCATCACTGCTGTGAAGACATTTGTGCTCACTTGTGCTTTCCAAAACTGGTTCACGTGTATTTTCCCCTGGAACGCTCACTGTTACCAATCAGGAAACGACAGATGCTGTTTTGGGGATACCTGAATAGACATAAGGCTCTTGAACATCTAGCTCTCAATAACAAAATTGAAGGCAAATGAGGCTGGTGTAGGCTCAAAGCAACCTACTTAGGGAGCCTGAACCAATGGGTAACGGGAAAAGATCAGGGAAACGTATCTTTTTAAGAGCATCCAAGCAAAGGAATGAATGGAGAACCATAATCGCCGACGTCTGTCGCAGATCTGGCTCTAGATCATGATGTTCAAAAGAGAAAGTGTTTGGAGATGTTTAGTACAGCGTGTGCAGTTGCTTGTTTTTAAGTAAGGAGCGGAGAGATAGTGGGTGGTTGGTGGGTTCTCTAGAGTGGTTTTGCCTTCTTTCCGACTAAACATCTATCGACCTTATCTCTCCTCCATCTTTTTTGTGCATGTTACTCTCTTGTAACACCTCTATTTTTCTGCACTTTCATAACCTTATTGTGTTGAAAGTGCTGTAAAACTTTTACAAAGAAAATAAAGGAGAGATATTATCCTGTATTATGGCTATTTAAATTTCTTGAATGAATATATAAATTAAATATTTTCTCTACAACGCAGATTGAAATATCTGCACCATGATGAGCTTAACCCTATCCGTACGTCGTGTTTTACTACCGTATTCATACGACGTGTGGAACTCTGTGCCACCACTTTCCAAAGAGGAAATTTACTCGTTAATCCGATCTGTACGCTTTGCATAGAAGTCTGTCAAAATGATTTATTAAGAAATACTGAAAGTTTCAAAGAGATCATCGTACTAGAAGCATTCTAAAATGTGAAGAAGACAACACGGGGGTACAAAATGACTCCAGGGCGTACGGATAAGGTTCACTTGAGATGAACGCTTGTCGTTTCTCGAAGGTCATAAAGGCATTGGATATTTTGCTTAACCTGGAAAAATAGAAGGCTAAATAGGCAAAGGTAGACCTATTAGTAAAATAACGATCAGAGAACTTGGGGCGATGTGTGTTGGAAGAAGATCAGGATAACATAGGTTTTTTTAAGCTTTCGAACAGAAAAAATAATAACTAGCCACGATCATCGAGGTCTGTTTCAAACGTGGCAGTTGAAGGAGAAAAAGAAAACACACTCTCAACGATTTCCACGGTGCCAAAGTAAACACTGTGATAATATTATTAATGACAACATTTCACACCGCCATCAACACAGTTTGTATGATGTAGGAATCGGGCTACTGTTTGGGCCACCCTGGGCTGAGAGGGATTCAACATCCTGAAAGCAAACAGAGATACTTGATACAAAAAGCGCCCCTCTCGGGAATCGAACTCACGGCCTCTGTATAGGACGGTGATACGCTTAATCACTACACCGACTTCAGTAATTTAACCTCCTCTTTCAGCACTAGCTGTTAGAATGAGAAGTCAGTTGTGAAACAGTTGGGATATAGTTAAAAGTTTCATGAGCCTGTTAAAAAGAGAATACAGACTTTCCAATAATTGAGCCATACTGGGTTTTGTTCCAGCGACATAACAACCTTACCAAAATCGGGATTAAATTTACGATTATCTCCCTTTGACCATCCGCGGGTGGTGGGGGGCAGAAAG
>NW_004797859.1:167477-169763 GCF_000002075.1 Aplysia californica | reverse complement strand
GGGGGTGGGTATGGGTCTTATGCAGTTGTTGTTTTGTATTGTTTGGTTTTGTTTTCTGAAGGGGGGGGGCGCTTGTTTTGTTGGGGTTTTTTTATTATTATTCACTCACTTTGGGAAGTGGTTGTGGGGAAGGGATGAACTAATGATGATAAAACCATTAGTTTATGTAATCGAAATCCCAGCGGGAAATCAAAGGTGAATTTTGCTTGTTCAAAGTAACTTTTTTTTACGAGGATGAAATTGTAGGCCTTGCGGAAAGCGTGAATAGTAACATTTCTGATGGTTTGTGAACTTTCTGATGGGGTGGTTTAGATTTCATTTCCTCCCCCCCTTTTTTTTTTTTTGAGGCAGCTAAGTGTTGTTCTTTTTGTTGGGGAGGTGGGATTGTGTGTTGGGGGAGGGGGGGGGTCTTTGCTTTTTGGGAAGGTGATAATACTTGATTATGACGACATCACCGCACAGGTTAAAACATAATATCTAAATATAGGTATCTGAGTAGGATAAGTTGGGTTGAAACGGCTTTGGCCAGTGCGCACTATTTCAAATAGGCCTGAAAATTCTGAGTCTAATGCATTCCTCGCGCATATAATAACTCTACATCCCACAATAGACGTTTCAATGATGTACAAAAGGCTGGAATAGTATGTTCATGGGTACACAGAGAAAAAAATACATGAATTGATGAATGTGTAGATTGTGAAGCGCATAGAGCTTGATGTTGATCGTGGATTTGCGCTATACAAATGCTATCTATTATTATTATTAATTTCAGAACTGAAGACCAGAGCCCCAAATGAATTAAAGATAATAATATGGCAAAACGAATAAAAATGAACATACTGATAAATATGAAAATGATAACGATTAGGATAAGAGTTAGAATAAGAATAAAAATAAGAATATTTGTATGTATAAATAATTATAATTATATTTACTTATTTATAAGTATAACGATATTTGTCCCCAGGGTTTTATGCACCCTGCATAATTCTGCAAAATTTGATAATTTTTGCACAATTTCAGATTATTTTCCTTTATCATTCTTTGTTAAAATTAACTGAATCGCATAGTTTCACATGTTTGGGCCCAGTTCGCATAATTTCGGAATATTTTTTCGTGAAACCGCGGGGACAGCGATATATAGCACAATACCATAATTTACAACGCTCAATGCGCCTTACAAGAAATATGAGTAGCATGCAATGGCATTAAAATACTTGCAGCATTCAGACACAATGGCATTCTTGTACATAATGCAGGCATAAAATGACACATTATTAAGTGTATTAATGAAATTTAAAGTATAAATACACGTATAGGCTACGACAAAGATATAAGTATTGACGGGTAAAAATAATAATACCGTATAAAGAAACAACTCATGCTTACGTGTTTACTTGAATTACTTGAATGTAGCACTGGGGTCTTAGAAAGACGGGGTGCTCCATGCTTCCTACTCCCTCTTCATGAAGGCCCATTTCAGTGTGGGCAGGCTGATTGTCTCCATCCAGCTTCATCAACATCCGGTGCCTTGCCGACTGGCGTGGGCGATCATGGACTTCCACTTCACTGTGTCTTGCGTTGCAGCAATGGTGTCTGCTGTTCTTGTTGCTCCTAGCCATGTTGTCATCTTGTCCAGTATCTTTTCCCTCTGTCTACCTCTGCCTCTCTTTCCATCAAACTTGCCTGTTGTTGATATTTTCTCCAGTACTTCTCTCCGCATTGTGGGTCCCGAAGAAATTTGCCTGTCGCTTTCTTATATTCGTCATAAGCTGTCTTCTACAATTTGCTTCAACGAAAACTTCCTCATTTTGTTTTTCTAGCTGTCCATGGGATACGTAGCATGCGTCTTATGAACCACAACTCTGTCGCCACACTTGTTCTTTCCAGCTGTTATTTGATTGTCCATGCTTCGCACCTGTATAATAGGATTGGCTCGATGTAACTTTTCAGTACTCTTTTTCTCGTTTCCAGTGACAGATTGATGTTCGTTAGTTCCTGTCCATCCACCTTACATGTTTTTAAATGTTTTTTTCTAGGTGAAGAACTTGCGATGCTGTGTGGTAACCTTGTCGCCATCGTGGCCGGAGGCACCATCACCGTAGTGGTCAGTCTGCTGACTAGCAGGCAGTACGACCCGAGCATGGGCGCAGAGGTGTGGGAGAACACCAGAGACATTGACAATCCACTCTCTCCGTGGACGGAGAAATACCAGAAGTAAGATTAGACATATAGATAGATAGATAGATAGATAGATAGATAGATAGATAGATAGATAGATAGATA
>NW_004797859.1:161141-166444 GCF_000002075.1 Aplysia californica | reverse complement strand
GGGGGGCAAGTGTGTAGGTTCTGTTTTTATTGGGCAGGCCTCACGTTTTGATTCTCTGCTTTAGGTTTGGGGTTGGTTGTTTTTGTTGGGGGGGGTTTTAAGTTATTTTGTTTACAACTGCGACATTTTTCATAATCATTTGTGGAAATACCTTTATTACTATAATAGTCACTATGGTTTGGTCCAGGTGCTACTGTCTGAGGTGTGGGCGTTTGTGGCTACGCTACTGGTCATCATCATTCCTCTGGTCAACGAGACTTGGGACGTCTGGTCCACGCTGGTCAACCGGAACAAGGTATATCTTGTGCTGTCCAGTATCCACCCCACCCCCCTAAAGAAAACATCAACAACATAATATGTGCAGTTAACTGGCTTCTTTTTAGGATGATCTTTTTCGCCACTACTGGGACGGAGCAGTGCCGATGGTTTTAATAAAATTTAGTAGAAAGTCCAGAGAAAACTAAAGACATCAATGTAATCTTGCTTATATTTTATAAAAGGGGATCGCATTTTAGTTACCGTAAATTTACAACGCTTTAGAGAGTGTGTGCTAGACTCTACTGTGTCTGTTTACAGATCATCGACCATGAGGTGGAGGAGCTCTCCCCAGACATCAGCGTGCCAAATTCTGGACCTCCGGGCAAGAAGGACTCTACCAACGACTGCCCCACGCAAAAACGTAGCTTGGACACTCTCAACGGCCAAAGCAGCACCGCCAACAACGGCTCTCAGGGGGTTCATATAATCGGCGGGAAACATTTGGAGCAGGAAGCGTCTGTAGCGGACTTGGGGACGTCTTCCCTATCGGCGAAATTAGCAGCACCGGCCCAGCATTCCAGTTCCGTGACGTCAATCCCTTTGAATTCCACTTCCTCTTCCTCCGCGAAGCAAGGTCAAGGGCAGGAGGACACGTTAGGGAACGTGACATCATCACCGCCACCAGGCAAAATCCATGGGGGTTTAGAGGTACGGGATGCCCAGACTACGGGACAACGAAACACAGCTTACGTCGGGAACACGTCAACGCTTAACGGGACCGCGGACTCAGGCGTTTATAAGTCTGTCGCGTCCTTGAGTGATGAGCAGAGGGAGGAAGAACCTTCTTTCAGTGACGTCATCACGCCGGCCTACAGGTCAAATGTCAATTCGCCGAACAATCCAAAAGACCCAAGAGATGAGCCTCTCTTTTAAGTAGTGCACTATAATGTGAAAAGAATCTGCTGTCTGGGGCGTGACAGAAAACACATAAACCCCGTGGCGGAAGGGGGTGTAGGAGGGTAGAAAGAGGTGGGGGTTTTCTGGTTGTTGTTGTTTTTTGTTTTTGTTTTTGGTGTGGGTTTGTTGTTGTTTTTGGGGGGGGGTTGTATGTATTTGTTTGTTTACTTATTTATTTATTTTTTTGGCATGGGGGAAGGTGGTATTCAAGGTACATGTATGCGTTTGGAACAAGGCCAACACTAAAGCCAACTTGCCTTCTAAATTGCATAGGCTTGAAAGATGAAACTGCAGTGAGTAAAGCATTTTCTACTTTTGACTGCGTTCCCCTCCCTCCTATAAAAACAAAACGCGTGTCACTCTGAAGGTGGTATACCTCTTTGTGTACCCAAACAATCTGCATGTAGCCTCCTGGCTATAACAATTGATGGGGCACAGAATTAACTCTTGAACAGATTTTACTAACCCTTATTGAGTAATGTCCAACTCATAGAGTATAGAGAAACGTTCTCTCTCTTTCTCTCTCCCTCTCTCTTTCTCCCTCTCCCTCTCTCTCTCTCTTCCTCTCTCTCCCTCTCTCTCCCTCTCTCTCTCTCTCTCCCTCTCTCTGTTTCTCTTTCTCATTCTTTTTCAGTATGTGCTGTTGTTGGGGAGCAAAAGGGAAAGGCAAATCAAAGCCACAACGACCACATTTCGTCAGCAACAGAAAGAAACAAAGGCTGCTCCCAAAAAAGAAGTGGATGGACCAGACTATTTCAGAACGTTTACAAACCACCAGACCTGCAGCTCATAACGCACATACGACAGAGCTCACCTGGCATAGGCTTCCTCTAAACAAGCAGAGATGCAATACGCCGCATCACAATCATTATGTACTTTACAATTTCAGACAATGCCATAGACTTGCAATCCTAGATCGCACAATGTCATGGCCGCCCCTCCTTGCTCTCTCTATTTTTTTCTGCGAAGCGTGTGCACTATGGGCCACTTCATCACTCCCAAATGAGAGGCGCAACGCCATTCTCGCAATAGTCAAGTGCGCTCGATACTTCTATGCCTCGCCTTTTGTATATGGTCGCTTTTAAGCACAAGAGGGCTATCCCGAAAAATGCTGTTTGTGAGAAAAGCGAAGGTAAAGTATTTGCCCCTTGTTCAGTTTCTTTTAAAGACAAGGAGAGTTTTCTCTATAACCAGACAAATATACACACCAATGAAACCTAACTTCTCTTATAGGTAGGGCAACGCCCATTTTTGGTGTAGGTCAAGATTTCTGGAAACCCCTAAAACCTTGGTTAGCCCGCTTGTCCTTTAAAGCGACCTTATATTTTGCTCAAACTGGATCAAATAGCGCGCTCCATAGTGAGCCGTAAATACGTTAGAGTACACGCTCTAGGATATCATTGTAATATAAGTCTATGGAAAGAGTAGATCTCGAACATTCCATCCAAGTACCCATTCTGTTGTTGCTGTAGTTTGTTGTGTTTCGGCATAACTTTTGAAGGATTCTTGGTAAAAGTCTACTTGAGCTTCCAATTCTTAAATTCAAAATTCAAAATGCCCTTCCCTCATGACGTCACGGTGGCCCGCATGTTACCCCACAGAGAGTGGTGAAACGGGGTGTTTGTGATAGGTCAAGTAAGTTCCGAATGGATGGCTTAAGTAGACCTTTACCGAACTCTTATCACAGCAATTGATCGACGTCGTTTGTTGTCATCACTGTGTACAAAGAGAAAACGTTTAACACTTTACAGTAAACCGTACTGCGTGCAATGCTCAAATACCCTCTATGTTTACTGTTATCAGTATGAAAAGAACGCATTTAAAATGATTTAGCATTCCTCATGAAAACCGCTCTAAATACATGTACTAGTATCATAGCTTCTTTCTACATGCGTCTAGATCTATATGTGAGGCAGCGTGATGGAATCAGGCTCTCGTCAACTTTTGGGCATGTAGGGGTATTGGTATCATCTTAAAGCTTGTTCATTTGTCTTTATTTGGATGAAAAAAGTGTCCATTTATCTTGAATACTAGTCGAAATATTTGTGAAAGAAGGAGGTGGAGATCATCTGTTTAAAATTAGTGAGAACATGGCCGCCAAAGATTAGTTATTTCCTTAGCTTAAGAGCCTGTAGTAACTAAAAATTTACATTTTTTGTGCCTTTAATCTACGTTTTTTTAAAAATTCATACAGAAATGATTCTTTAATGGGCATGAAAGGTGTTGAGCCAAAAACAAAAAACTGATAAAAATTCACAGACCTGCGGAAAAATGCAGGTTTCTCCACTTTGATTATTTTGACGAGGGCCTGATTCCACCACGCTGCCTCACATATGTGCGAATAGTTAGGCGATTTTACGTTGCATCCAAGGGAAGCGAGTTCAGTTCCCATGAATGAAAGTTTTCTTCCAGAATCTCGAATCTCCGAATCCCCCCCCCCCTAAACACGATGACTAGAGGGCGCCACTAGAAGGTCCTACTTATTTACTTCCCTCTGTTGTTTCTTTCTGCTTGTCTTACGTTTTCCCAGTACTAATAAATAACCATTATTGTGTACATGTGATGTTCTTTAATTAAACTCAAACAGGCGATGAATATCGCCACCTGGCCTGGTTTGACCTAGACAGACAATGTCGAAGCTGTTGGCTCCTTTTGAAAAAAAACACGACTTTGACGTTGTAAAACATTTTATTTAGTCATTTAAGTCGGTCAGTCAAATCAGACATTTATTTATTCGTACTATTTTGCTATTTATTGTACATTTTGTCCTCAGAAAATGTTCTGCATTCAAAAGACCGCTAAATCCATGCCACACCATGGCTCTTCTAGACACAAACACAGTTTTGGAGACCAAAAAAAACCCTAAAATATTAATACAGAGTAATGAAAACTGAGGCACCAAGACACAAACAATGAACACAACTGAAGTAAGATTGTTTTATTGATCTAGACAATATTACAGTACAATAACAATTAAATGATGGCATATCTAAGAGAATTCGGGAGCGCTGTGTATATAAAATGTGCGTCTCTTGTATATATATATATATTGTTCATACATTGTTTAGGTTATTTGCATTTTGACCTCTTAACTAAAAAAAAAACTTTAAATAAAAATTATCTGTATGTTTTCAATTAATACATGTAAATTGTATCCCGAAATGTAACTTTAAAAAATATCAAATTTTTGCTAAAAGTGTTTATATCGGGCAGTAAGACAATAAAAAAGTGTGAGTTTTTTTATGAATAATACATAAATTAATGTTCATTCAAAAGATGCCCATGCACAACCTCACAATCTCACATCTAGTGCTTTTATCAGCCCATAAATACAAACCATCATTGCCCTACCGTCAGTCCGTCCTGGTATTCTCTATTTCTTTAATCCCTCATCTAGTGTTATATCAATCCATAATTCACAGTTGTAACACTCATCTAGTCTTGCACCAATCCATACATAAATATAATATCGTTTTGACACTTATTCATGTATCGAACCATAATTCACACTTTAACACCCATCTAGTGTTGTACCAATCCATACATAAAGATGTCGTTTCGATACTCATCCATGTATCGAACCATAATCCATGGTTGTAGCACTCATCTAATGTTATGCCAATCCATACATAAATATAATATCGTTTTGACTTGTATCCATGTATCGATCCATAATCCACAGTTTTGACACTCATCCAGTGTAGTATCGACCCATAAATCCATAGTTCTGGAACTCACAAATCAACCTATCAATCCATATATACCCATAAATTTGACACTCATCTATTGATGTTTCAATCATTTATCCATAATTTTGACACGTATCCAATGATGTATTGATCCACACATACAGAGATTTGACTTCATTTTTCATCAGTTTACCAATTTACCCACCCACCTACCTGAAAGTCAAAGCCCAACGACCCACTCGCCGAATGACATTCTATATTTATCAATAAAGATAACAAGCATTTTAACCATACATCATTATGTCATGACATAATTTATATCCTGTGTATTATTACTATCCTGCTTTGATTTATAGCTCTGTACATGTTATATGCGCGCCAGAGCGTGCATGTGTGTGT
>NW_004797859.1:158380-159889 GCF_000002075.1 Aplysia californica | reverse complement strand
TTTTTTGTGTCTTTAAATGCTCCAAAACATGAGGTATAGACCTTAACAATCCAACATCTAAATAGTAAAGAGAAGATAAACTCTTGACCTCTCCTCACTCCCTTCATACATTTCTTTGCCAACTGCTCCTCTTCCCCCTCCACCCACCAACCTAATAAAAAACACGACCCAAACATCCAGTAGTTGGTACACATTGAGTCATTCAAAAGTTGACGAATATATTTCTACGTCGGGTCAATAGCGAGAGACAGGGATGGAGGGGGAAAAGGTGTGTGTGGGAGGGGGGGCAAAATACACGGCTAACAAATTTGTGTTTCTATTGAGTGTTTATTCATCATGACGTGATAAATGAAGGGGACGAGTGAAAAACAAGCTTCGTTAGAGGAATCCTACAACGACTTAGTCTATTTTAAACCTTTTGTTTTATATAACAACTTGATTTGATCGGAACTTGATTTGGCCTTACATAAACAGTTTGTGAAAGAATTGCTTTTTCATTTGATTGATTTAAAAGGGATATTATTCTACGGGTACTGTAGTACGTTTAGAGCTAGTACTGTACTCTGTTGGGGGGGGGGGGGTTCTTTATAATATGGACTTATTATCTTGTTTTTCATTTGGCCCCTTCAAATGCTTTGTGCATAACATTTTTCTACGTATCTGTTGTTGGAACCCAGCAAAACGTTCGTTATTTCAATTATCGAACTAATTAAAATCGTTTCTACTCCACACTATATCGTTCTTTTTCTTTAAATAAGGAAGTTCTTGTGAAGAAGATTTTGTTGTTTGTTTGTTATTTATTTTTGTTGGGACTAGTGGTGAATTTCTTTTTATATCTCCAGGCTTCAAAATATTATGTTTTCAGTACGTTCATTGGACTTGCTTTTTTTTTAAAGATGCGAGTTCGGCTCGCTGGTTCGTCGCGTGAGATGTTGTAAACTTTTGGACAAAATGTCCTAAGATCTGTCAGTTGCAATTAGATAATCTAATACATTTTAAATTTATATACATGGCAATTGATAGAGCGGAAGATAAGAATGATAGCGGAAGATAAGAATGGTAGCGGAAGATAAGAATTATAGCGAAAGATAAGAATGATAGCGGAAGACAAAAATGATAGCGGAACATAAGAATGATAGCGGAAGATAAGAATTGTAGCGGAACATAAGAATGATAGCGGAACATAAGAATGATAACGGGGTATGTGACCAACAGGCTGCAGGGCTCCAAGTCCAAATGCGTTGGAAGGTGGGGGTAATTATAGTGTAATTTGGAATGAACAGAGAAACTAATGGCACGTTATGGTACAGTATGCCATGGCATTCGTATACACGTATGATGGTATGATTCTGTATGGGCACTCCTGTGAGAACCGTGGCTCTATGTCGGTTCAAACGTCATAGGAACTGCTTTTGTCCCTTCTTAAAGTCTTCATTACTCTACCCTAAAATTGCACAGCTCTCTCTCTCTCTCTCTCTCTCTCTCTCTCTCTCTCTCTCTCTCTCTCTC
>NW_004797859.1:156937-158246 GCF_000002075.1 Aplysia californica | reverse complement strand
TCTCTCTCTCTCTCTCTCTCTCGCTCGCTCTCTCTATCTGTTCAGTACCTAGTTTTTAGAAATGCAATGTAAAAAATGCTGAGCTTCGTAACAAGCTAAACTTTTTCGAATGCAATTCTTTTTCAATATCTTGATAACGACTCCGAAAAACGTTACGCGTTTGATAGAGTGGATAGAACATTTGGTTTCTCACCTCAAAGTCTTAGTAACTCAAAAAGGACAAAAACGTCAGACAGACTTTGTAATTCTAAGGTAGCTATTACTAAACGTCCCTCAACTGATGTCTTTCAGCACTATCACAGGGGTTAGTTTTGATCGAAGGGATCAGGAGATTTTATCCCACCCGGTGGCACTGAGGTTCAAACCTTCTAAAGGACGGCCGCTGTGAGGATGTCTCCCGAAGAATCCTCCCCACTTGACCTTCCCCAGCAGCCAAACGGGGGCTCCGCTGCTCCCAGGACAAGTGGGCGTGTCGTAGGAGTACACACTATTCTCCCAGCCTTTGGACCCGCCCACCACCACACGCTCCGCCCACCGGCCCACGCTGACCTGCTTGTTACAGCCGTGTGGGTGGGACACCACAACGGCCAGCTGATGCTCGTCACCTCTGAACTTCTCATTGACCTTTGACTCCAGCCACCTCCAGCGACCCCAGGCGTCTTTTATGAAGTCGCACAGTTCAAGATCGTGCGTCACACAGCGCATGTCGCACCAGTCGCCCTGTATCGCACCAAAACGAACATTGTCTCCAAACACAGTTTTTACTTTCCCGTTCCTCCTGTCTTCGTGATTGTCAAAAAACAATTCCGCCACAGAATTTTTCGCTTCAACGTCATCAAAAACAACATGAGTGGCCGTTCGTATTTTAATCTTGGCCCACTGGGCGCGAGGAGAGTCCGACTTCTTACACTCTGGACAAGGGCACGGCTTATCCGTCCGGCCCTCACACTTGTACACGTACTGAATGAACCCGGTTCCAGTCCTCAAAATCGTCCCTCCCTTGTTACCGCTGAACGCGTAGTTGTCCGGTCTATCGGGGCTGGTGTATCGACTGACCACACGGACAGTGAGGTCCGCCTGGGCTCGTATGTACGCCACAATATCTGGATCTTGATACCCCTCGGGTAGATTTTGGACGCCGAAGCTGGAGATAGGGGTGAACATCTCGTGGCCTGGGTGCTTGTCACAGTCAATGAGATGTCTCTGGAGGTCTGCCTCCCCTCGAAAGCTCATCTCCGCCTCGTGGTAGCCTGAGACAGGAGAAATTAATAATAATGATAATGATGATAATAATTAGGAGGAGGAGGAG
>NW_004797859.1:154785-156542 GCF_000002075.1 Aplysia californica | reverse complement strand
AAAAAAAAAAAAAATTTTAAAAATTGAAACCCAGAGATCTCGACACAATTTAGCTTATCCTGGAGCAGAGATTCGACCTGCTCGTCGAGGCCAATCCCAGAGGAGAGGGTCACGAAGGAAATTAAAAAAGACCGAAATACTTGACAAAAAAACCTATCCCCATTCGGGAATCGAACCCAGTTCTTCCGCGCACGATTGCGGAACACCTAACTTATACACTACAGATGTCGCAACTGTTGAAGTTCTACATGCAGTTCAAAACAATAAGGGAGGCATCGTGGTGAAACCAGATGCTCGTCAAAATGATGAAATCGAAAAAACATCCTTTTTTTCACCAGTTTGGTAATTTTTATTGGAATTTTTTTTTCTCAATACCTTTTATGTCAATATAAAAAGTCATTTCCTTGTATTTTTTTTAAAACTGCAAAACTTGGATAAAGGTACAAAATATTAATTTTCCAGTTTTGAAGGACTCTCAAGCAATTGAAATTACCAAAGTTTGGCTGCCATTTTCTGTCTAATTTAACCTCGGAATCCAGGTGACCCCATCTTATTCAGTCGCAAATATCTTGACTTTTTTTTCAAGGAGATGGGTATTTTTTTCTTTCAAAGCAAGGCAAATGAAAAAGCTTTCAGATGATACCAATAACTCCACGTGCCCAAAACTTGACGAGCGCCTGATTTCACCTTCTCAGACAATAATCAAAATAACAGAAACAATACAAACATCTCACCAGATTATCAGTTTAAGTCAAAAGTAAAAAAATAACAGACACTCACAAACCACTACCCAAGTATTATAAAGTTCTATCTGCTTAGTACCTAGTTTTGAGAAATTTGAAGTAAAACATTTTGAGTTTTACAGCAACGTTAGTATAGAATTACAAAGTTCTTACATTTTTGGCTGTTTTGAGTTACTTAGCCCATGAGGTCAGAAAACCAAATGTTCTAGCTGCTCCTTCAAAATCGCAAGATTATTCAGAGTCGTTCTCAAGGTATTGAAAGAGGGCAGATAGAACTTTGTAATTCTGAGGAAGCGACATGAATTTGTGAGTAATGAAAGTTGCAGATGAAAGCTAAAGTTAGCTAGACCTAAAGGCATTTTAGAACTAAGAATGTCCCAGCTTTTGAACTTCACTCAGAACAACCAATCTTTGAATATCTTGATAACGACTCCGAATAACCCTACAATTTTGATAGAGCCACGGTCTTAGTAACACACAAAAAAGCCAGAAAATGTCAGATAGAACTTTGTAATTCTGAGAAAGCGAAATGTCTCATTTGTCCCTCAGAGAAGGGCTAGAGCTCAAATGGTCGCTGGATCGGAAGTAAAGTAAAGTAAAGTAAGTCCAACAGAGACAACAGACATACACAAAGATCTCACCAGATTATCTACCCGAAACAATAATCAAAATAACAGCCATACACAAACATCTTACCAGATCATCTCTTTTAGTCAAAACTGATTTTAAAAAACAACAACAAACAACTGGCCTGATTATCAGTATAAGGAAATAACCAAAAAAAAAAAAAAAAAAGACACTCACAAACACCCAACAACTTCTGACCTGATTGTCTACCTCCCCTCCAGTACCTCTGTCTTTCCACTCTTCCAACGTGGCGTCCGTCAAGTTCTGGGAGTTGAAACACGAGTTTCTCTAATACATGTATTGTTATTATCGAAAGGCTCCATTTGGACACTCTAGTCTCTCTCTCTCTCTCTCTCTCTCTCTCTCTCTCTCTCTCTCTCTCTCTCT
>NW_004797859.1:152012-154685 GCF_000002075.1 Aplysia californica | reverse complement strand
GGGGAGGTAGAAAGGACGTAGAAATATTAATTGTGTGTGCCTTCTCATAGTGAATAAAGTACAGTTCTTGAACTCTGTGTTTGTTTTAATTCAAATATACCTGAATGAAACCACACAGGGACAACACAAACATAAACGCTTTATTCTTTAATATTGCTTGGAGATGCGGGCGGTTGGTAACCTGTATTTCTTATTATCTACATGACGATTCCACACTGGTGTCTGTAGTGTAGCTGTTAGGTGCTTCGTTGTCTCACTCAGAAGGCCCCAGTTCGATTCTCATGTGGGGAGAAGAATGTTTTATCGAGTATCTTGTCTTTTTGCTGGGATATTGAATCCCTCTCAGATCAGGTTGGCCCTGACTGAGATGCAGGGTCGGAAACCAACGTCCTAATGATCCAAATTGTGTCGATGGAGGTGTAAAAATTCCTACATTTTTTACCAAACATTATTTTGCCATCTATATATATATTGTGCATTCTGTGGCCGTCAATAACCTTTATATCCTTCTGACTACTACTATTATCGAGTTTCTCTATTTTTCTCTGGGAATGCAGTTTAACAAACAGCTTATGATTTGCCCTGGCAGGCAGAGTACAAGCAGCCAACCTTCTTATAAGACTGAATTGTCGATGAGGAGCAAAACAACACCAACGACCACCTCTGTGATTCATGGATATTACTTGTACTCTGTATGTGTTTATTGGTTTAATCGTTTTTAATGTGGGTGTTTTTACGCTTCCGTCGACACAATTTTGACCAACTAAGCAGAGGGTTTCGACCAAGCCTGTAAGGGCCAACGCAGGCTGATAGAGATATAACGCCCCAGAAAATAGACTGAGATACTCGATTTGATAACGGTTCTCCCCACTCGAGAATCGAACACCTGTCACCCATGTGCCACTGAGAATCGCCCAACCGCTAGGCCTACCACCACAGACGCCGATATGGCCACAATAGTGCTCGAAAAGAGAACTTTCCTGTTTACGAGAGAATTATCATTTTCGTTCCTTGTTCCGTGTGCTATCCGTGTGTGTGCACCGACGTGGCAAGTGTTGTAACTATAGGTAGAGCTGGGCGAAGAATTGATTCCGGAATCGATTCCCACGATTAGTGCTAGGGAGGAAAAGTTCCAATTCCTTTTTACATAAACCAACGGTTATCAAACTGTTCTCTTTCTTTTTATAGTGTATTTTGGAATTCAATAAATTGCTGGTACATCACCGTGTTCCGAAATCGAGGTTATTCTGAAGCCTGAAGCTGTTGGACAAATCGGAAGTAATTAATACTCGCCAGAAGTAATGATTCGGTTACGAGTCCGACAGCTTAACCACAAGATAGGTCACAGACACCCTTCCCAAAGAGAGCAACCGACCGTCTACAACAAAAGACAATGTTTGGTAGCCCTATTAAAAAGAGCACGGCCACGGGTGGAATCATTACATTTAGAGAAGATAAGATTCAGTTCAATGACAAGATTTATTTTCAGCAGAAAGTTTGGTGATCCTACAACAATTATCAAAAGTATCTCACCTGGGACTCCTCGTGCAAGAGTGGTCTGGTACAATGATTTGTTGTTACGTCCTTTGGCATGAGCAGTCTGTTCACAATCAGCTGTAGTTCTTGCTTTGCAGTTCTCAACTCCAAAAGATGAAACGTTGTGAGAAACGCCACATGTCTCGTCCCGTGCGACCCCAAGGACTTCTGGGTTCCTCCCCTGGGACGGAGCTGTCTCCATTATGACGTCATTATACCCACCCAAAGACACAGGGTCAGAGGGCACTTGAGAAGGTATTAGTGCATAGTTTCTATCCGTGTCAGACGCTCCATTTTTCGGAGTCGTCTTCTGAGGAACGGAATCTGAAAAAGTCACTTCGGAATTGTAGAGGGATGAAATTTTGTCACCAGCACACGCCGCAGTGGTGCTTGCTTCTAAACTTTCAGCAGAATCAGTAACTGGCGGACACTCGTGTGAAGATCCTTGTGGCTTTCCGCCATCCTGATCTAAGAGCTCAGCAGGTGAGCAAACGTTTCTTAACTTTTTATCAGAGTGATTAGATTCTTCTCGTTGGCTCCTTACACATCGAGGGAATGTCTCACCATCTTGCGCAAGGCGTTTGGCAGGTATGGAAGCAGCCTCAAGTATTAATTGCCCGCCGCCGGGAAAATTTGGTCCAACCTTAGCGGAGAGCATTCTTCCCAACTGAAAGCAGTCACGCTTGACAAGAGCCGGGTATTTGAGGAAAACCGAAGTGTTCACCACCACCACAACTAAAGCTCTTTACAAACTAGGCCTGTGTCCAAGCCTGGTAGACCTACATCAGTCGCCCCTCTTTAATCGTGAAAAGAATAGCTTTTTTTTTCTCAGGCTTTTCTCTTGAGAGAAAGATTTGATGCCATCGACAACACTTCTTGATTCTGGGCAGGGCTCTGGAATAGATTGACAAAAAAAGAAAAAATAGGCTTATTCACGTCTCTTTTTTTCTTTTGTATTTCTTTTGTTTGTTTGTCGTTGAGGTTTGTTGGGGGGGTTTTGGGGGGGTGGTTAATTTTTTTGTCTCCTTTTTTCACGATAACACCGTTATTAATATCATAATTATCGTTCTTCTTCTTTTTCTTTTTCTTCTTCTTCTTCTCCATCTTCTTCTTCTTCTTCTTCTTCTTCTTCTTCTT
>NW_004797859.1:150915-151912 GCF_000002075.1 Aplysia californica | reverse complement strand
AGAGAGAGAGAGAGAGAGAGAGAGAGAGAGAGAGAAAGGGGTCGCCGAACACACAGCACAGTTTCCATCAATTGTTTTTGTTTGTTCTAGAAAGAATTGCACGAATAATATTTCAACTGTATTGTTTCCCCGAACAATGCTTTTGCCTGCAGACAAAAATCCAGAGCAAGAAACAACCACCGCTACAACAACCACAACAACCACCACCACCACCACCAACGACAACAACATCAACAACAGCAACTGACCAACAGGTCATTAATGTCCTCAGTGAGACTGGACATCCCCTGGACTGTCGCCTGGGCCTGTATCCTCAACTCTTGGACCGACGGCTCCACGTTCTCGCTGAGGATGTACACACACGTTGTTGTTGTTGTTAAGTCTGCTTGTTCTTTCTCTTGTTTTGTTAACTTGCTTGTTTTTGTTTTGTTTGCTTCTTTGTTTGTTTGTTTGTTAGTTTGTTTGATTGTTTTTGTTTGGTTTGGTTTAGTTACAGTTTCCCGACATTCACAAATGCATAAGGTCATATGTGCGCGTGCTTGTTTTTAAAAAAAACTTGTTTATTTGTTTGTTTTCTCGACAAAACAGCAGCAAGAACAACAACGACAATAGCAACAACAACAACAACAACAACAAAAACAACAACTATAATTGCAACAACAGCAACATTACTACCATCACTAAGACTACCACCATTACAGCCACTATCACTCCAGCCCCCATCACTTCTACCACCACAGCCACTACTACTATTACCACCAGTCCCCTCCCACCACCACCACCACCAACAACAACAACAACAACTCCTCACCATCATCCTTAAAATACAGGAGAATAACAAACAAAACCAACAACTGCAACAACTAAAACGTCGTCGTCGCTTCTATCATCACTACCAATACCACTACTACCACCTCCACCACCACAACCACCACCACCATCATTATCAATTCTACCACTATCACCACCACCACCACCACCAATTCTATTGGTATCA
>NW_004797859.1:148426-149497 GCF_000002075.1 Aplysia californica | reverse complement strand
GGGTCAGTTGCGAGTAAATATAATACTCGGCATCGTTAGTGAGTTAGCTTTCATAAGGTCACAAAGTGAAAACAATTGTCGGTAGTTGAGATGAGAAGAGCTGAGGTAAAAAGAAGAAATGCGAGGAAATCAGATGGACCGTGGTGAGGTAGGATGAGTTCATAGGAGATGAGATAACATGGCAATAGTGTTATAGCCAGTTACATTAACGCCGGGATGTGCGGTACCAATGGGGACGTCGTAAAATAACAACATTACAATAACATCAACAACAACAGCAATAACTACTACAACAACAGCAACAACAACAACAACAACAGCAACTACAGCAGCAGCAGCAGCAACAACAATAACAGCAACAGCAGCAACAAAAACAACAACAACAACAGCACCAAGAACAACAACAACAACAACAACTACAACAACAACAAAACAACAACAACTACTACAGCAACATCACCACCATCATCATAATAACCACCACCACCACCACCAACAACAACAACAGTTAAGCCAATTGTGCTGGGCATGGACGACACACGTTTGGTGCTCTCACCTTAAGCAAGGGAATGCTCATTTCTTTGCACTTTTTGCACATGTCTAGGAGAAGATCCTGGCATGGAAGTCGGAGAGACGCACATGGTTAGCAATTTTCCTGTCTTATATATATGAAGAACATTAAAACGGTGAGATGAGGTAAAATGAGAAGAGGTAATATCCAAAGAGTTGAGGTAGGATGAGGAGATAAATAAATAATGCGAAAAGATTTTGAAATTAGAAGGAATGAGATAAAATGGGATGAGTTAAGAGGACATGAAATTAGGTTTGTTCCTTAGTCTTCTCAAATACAAGAAAATCAAAGCCTCACCCAACCCCATTACCACCATCTAAACAAAACTATCATCCTATCCTCTCAATAAACAAAAACACCCCCCCCCAAAAAAAACCCAATAAAAAACAAAAAAACCCAAAAAACAAACAAACCAACCCAAAACATAAAACCCCCCAAAAAACCAACAACCCCAGATACAACAAAAACCAACTGAACACAAAATCCCCTTCAAAAAACCA
>NW_004797859.1:145182-147533 GCF_000002075.1 Aplysia californica | reverse complement strand
TACTTCTAGTAGTAGTAGTAGTAGTAGTAGTAGTAGTAGTAGTAGTAGTAGTAGTAGTAGTAGTAGTAGTAGTAGTAGTAGTAGTAGTAGTAGTGTTAATAATATAATCATTATCATCATCATCATCATCATTGAATTATTTTTTGTTCACTACCATTGTAGTATTTTTGTTGTCGCTGTTGTTTTTGTTACATTATGGCTTTTTGTGATTGTAGTTGATGTTCTTTTTGTTGTTGTTGTTGTTGTTGTTGTTGTTGTTGTTGTTGTTGTTGTTGTTGTTGTTGTTGTTGTTGTTTTTGTTGTTGTTGTTGTTCATGAGGATGATTATGTTGTTGCTGTTGATCATGATGATGTTGATGATGATGTTGCTGTTGTTGCTGTTCTTTTGTGTTTATTTGTTCAAAATCAGAGGCCAAAGCTAACGCTTGCTCTTGTAGAAGATCGAATGATTGTGAGATTACTTGTGACTGTTTATCTTCCGAAATTATTCATTTCTGGTACAATGACTACCTGGCTTATCATGAAATATTTGTTCGATTGATCTCAAAGCAACAGACAGAAGCGAGCATTAACGAGTGAGTCAGAGCGTATTTCTGTAACACAACAACGCAATAGCACAATGACATAACAAAACAATAACTCAACAGCAACAGCATAATACAGCAACACAATAACACAGCGACATTAACAACGAAAAAACCCAACACACAGCAACATAATAACACAGTAATACAGCAACGCAACAATATAACAACACAAAAATACAACAACACAATTACACAACAACAATACAACGACACAACAACAACTCAACAACGCAACGACATGGCAACACAATAACACGATAATGCAACAACACAATAACACAATAATGCAACAACACAATAACACAATAATGCAACAACACAACAACATAACAACTTAACAGCTCAACAATACTACTTCATGACAACTCAGTGACACAACAAAATAAAAACACAGCAGTACAATAACTTAACATCACAACAACATGATAACACAACAAGGCAACACTATAACAACACAACAACACAATAACACAATAACACACTACACAGCAATACAATAACTTAACATCACAACAATAAAATAACATGATAATACAACAACACAACAATACAATAAAACACAACAACACAACTACAAAATAACCAAACAACGTAACAACGCACCGACATGACAACACAATAATACAATAACACAACATCACAACAATACATTGACCCATCAACACAGCAACACAGCAACACAACAACACAACAAAAACGCAAATACGACACACAAGAACGCGATAACACAATAATACAACCAGGTAAAACCCTTACACTGTGAACCTCAGTTAAGACAAGACCCACAGACACTGAGGAAGAGTACTGCCGTGAACTCCTCACAGTCAAGGCTTTGCTCCATTAGATCCACAAAATACATGTAATACATTATGTATTAAATTGGTTTTGGTTCCTTAAGATGGTGTTTCGCTGAAGATTTTTCTTTTATAGTAGAAGGTTTTACGGTGCTCGCAGCTGCATAAGGTCATATGAGCGCCAAGGGGTGGGTGTCAACAGAGAAGTCTTTACAGGGAATCAGACTTAAACTGCTCACCTCTCTAGCTTCAGCAGCAAAAGGTCTGCTTCGACTATCAAGGCACCCCAAAATAGCAGGTCACAAGAGAGTGACAAACATACAAAAGAAGTAGAGGAAAATGATAATAGTAAGGATCAGGAAAGAAAAAACAGCAGTTCCCTGTTGTAGATCAGGCACAGTTATGAGCGTGACATGAGTCGGCCCATTTACAATTCTACTATGCTTGAACGAGAAATGTTCCCCTACAGACACTTCAGTCAGTGGCACCGCCCCGGGGGGTTTCGCTGAAGAGTGGTACACAAATGATGATCATCTCATCACACAGGTCCGAGATTGGCTATAACATATTTTTGTTTAGTTTTGTTTTTGTTTTGGTGGGGTAGTTTTGTTCGTTTCTTTTTTATTTGTATATTAACCAGCTTGGGACAGCCACTCATAGTTTGGTTAGAATAAAAAGATAATGCAGCGGGAGAACTGAGTTCGATTCCTGTGCTGTTGCCATTTTTAAAAGTACTGTATATTATGCAGCTTTTACAATTTTACAGGAGAGCTAAAGAAATGAATGTTGCTACCAAGAAAACAGCATTTGCGTTAAAGATAATACGGAAGTTATTATCAAGATTGTATTCTAAAATATTGACTAGGGGTGTTTGCAAAGAATTTGTTTTCTGAGTAACAAGATTCAGTTGCTTTGTTGGGGGGGTTTTTGTTTGTTTGTTTTCGTGTGTGTGTGTTTTTTGTTTTTTTTG
>NW_004797859.1:136750-144283 GCF_000002075.1 Aplysia californica | reverse complement strand
GTTGTTGTTGTTGTTGTTGTTGTTGTTGTTGTTGTTAATTAGTTTATTTGTTTGTTTGTTAGTTTGTTGTTGTCTGTTTGTTTGTTTGCTTGTTTGTTTGTTGATTTGTTTGTTTGTTTGTTTGCTTGTTTGTTTGTTGATTTGTTTGTTTGTTTGTTTGCTTGTTTGTTTGCTTGGGGAGCAGCATCGCTCCACGCAAGAACTTTCGGATGCTTGCTGAGAAACAACACATAATATGCCACATACGAGAATAAAAAACGTAATTGAAAAACAATAATATTATATAAGTACATCCTCTTCTACTAGTATTTTTCAAAACAATACAATTTTCATCGAAAAAGACCTTCCATAACCGGGAAATTATCCATGAGTTCGTCAGAACTCGGGAAATAATTATCGTTCAAGTTTGCGTCTGAATTCTTGATACTTTTATCCTCAATAATCATGTTGTCACTGGGAAGGTTTCCAACATTTTCCGCCGAGACACCAAGATGTAACTGTCTGCTTACGTCATCTCCAGATGATAAAGACGCCGTATTTCCTCCGGAAACAGAAGTCGCAGAGGTCTCGGTGTTATTGTTGTTACTTTCATGTGGCTTTGGTATGTCCGCGTGAGAAACAAGGGTATCACTTCCTCTTGTGTCGTTCGTACTTTTCTCAAAACCATCCACTTCACTCGCGTTCTTCCCTATGTCGCTCTCGGATACAGTAGTAGTAGTATTATTATTATTACTGTCAACGCTACTGATTGAGCTTGCTATCGAACTTCCCGTTAACAACTCTCCTCCTCCATTTTCACCGGTATTTGAATTTCCGCTCGAACTGTTTGTTTGTTCGGTTTGGCCTTCTGCTCCATGAGGAGTCGCGGACGAAGAAAGAAGCGCAGAGCTGTTCTCCACTATCTGTTGAACTATGGAACTTCCATTCCTATCCTTCGAAATCTCCTCGTTAGGAACTACATTCACATCGCTTTCTCCAGAATCCAAAGAAACTCCCTCGGAAATTGCAGACGTGACCTCATTTTGGAGGTTAACGAAGTCGTTCGGCCTCATGTCACCATGATTTTTCAGAGGTGGAAACTCTTTTCTGAGATTGTTTGCCTTCGCTGCGGGCACGAGAGCACCCGTTGACGGAGGGATGTTGAAGCTGTCGAAGGGGTCTTCTTGCTGAAGCTGGTAGCCTCTGTTGTTTCGGTACCAGAAAGATTTTTCGAAAAGTTCCAGGTCGATCTCGTTGGAAACGTCTTCCAGCACATTTGCCAGGTTCAGGGTGAAAGAACCTGAGGTGCAAAAATAGAGATTGAGTCTTAAAATGTGTATTTAAAGTATGAAATACTAAGTTATTTTCAGGACCGTATTTTCCTTAGCATCAGTTTCAGAATCTCTAAAGTTAAAACAGAGAGTAGATGAAAGAGGGGAGACTGAGAGAAAGGGGGAGAGGCTGAAAGGGAAAGAAAAAGAGATAGAGGGATTATGATTTCAAACAGAAACACACATCCGTCTCATCAAGAGATAAATAATCTTTCTGCGTGAGTTAGCTTTTGTCATCAACACCATTCGAAAATCTTTCGAAAGGATTAATAAGATGACGCAAAGAGCAAATGTTTGAACAAAAGTCATTAAAAATCTCAAGGACATATTCAAAATATCTAGCCTTGTGTACGAAAGACGAAGACAGTTGTAAGCCAAAACAATTTTTGTCATAATAGCACAGTGCAAAATTTTGATTTCGAAAAAAACGACTTTTCAATCGAGAAAGCGAAAAAGATTTTGTATACAGCGCGAAGTACACACTGGGCTTACCATTTCTACTGCACTCCAGGGGTTGCGATTCAAGGAAATACACTTCTGAATGATTGTGAACCACCCATGCGCTGAAATGAAAATACAAACAACCGTATTAGCTGCTTTATTTTATTTTTAATCTGTCCTTGGTAAGTGCGTGGATGAATCAAATATACGTTTGTGAGCATCTGCGTGTAATTCTATTGTTCCTAATGATAATTTGCATAAAACATTTTAGAGAGATGTTCAAGAAAGTGTGTTGACGTGATATATTTCTTTCAATTAAACCTAAGAGAGAGAAATAGTCCTGTCCTAAAGAGGCTAAACCTAAAATAAAACAATAGGCCTATCTTGGATAGAAAAAAAGGCCTATCCTACAAATAAAAGTTGGTCAGTACTGCATCATAAATCCAGGGGAAAGACGGACCAAGGCAGATACATAATAATATGGGAAAAGATAAACAAGCAAAAGTACACAGTCAGGGGCTTTGGAAATCAGAACTAGAGTGGTATACTCTTGAATAGTCTTGTATCCATTAAAGTAAAGTTGTTTCTGCGTCCGATCCGGACATGGAGGATTGCCTTTTGGTAGGGTGGCCAGTTCCTTTCCGCGCCGCCTTTACTTCCCCAACTCGAAGTCAGGTACCCATTACTGCTAAGTGGGCAAGAGGGGGCGAAAAAATCCGTTTCCGAACCGAGGCTCGAACCCGGACTTTCCGCTTTATTATATAATACAGAGCATATCCCCTCTTTACAGCATGCGCTATGCGCTTTACAGCTACAGCTTTATTATTACCTCAACAGACCTCAGAACACTCAGATACATTTCCTGCTTCCCGGGAAGCATACTGTGTAAGCAGCTGATTAAGAGCTTGAACATTAACAAATTGACAATATCTTTCGCCATCTAAGAGCCTTCCGTGGAAATAACGTCGGGCCGAACTGAGCAACCTCACGATTTCGAGTAGCATAACCACACACTAGACCACTGAAGCCATGACACTGCTTGAGGACATACAGCGGAGAAGCTGCTCAAGGGGGTTCAATGGTTATATTTTTAACATATTCTAGTATCCGAGAATGTCAAGCACAGAATTGGAGCTAAAGGAAATGAAATTAAGAATACAAGTAAAGAACGTTTCTGCACGACACAACTTCATACCCAACGGAGCAGGAAGACGAACCAAGGAAAGTTAGGAGTTCAGTCCACAGGAAGAGTTGTGATTTTGACAAATGTGTTAAATTGAATAATATTCCCCAGAAATGACAACACCCAACACAAAAACCCACAAGCACAAGATTAAATCTTCATTTCTTAAGTTAACAGACAGTCGACAAATCAACCACCTACATAATTCTCACTGGTCCATGATTGTATCCATCAGGGAGCCATTTTAGGAGGACAGACTTTCGGTTCTTGTCTGCCTTCCAGTGAAATGCGCCATGGGTCTCCGAGGAGTAAGTGACAACCTCACTGCATGTACCCACTATGACGTGGGGCTCGTTCTCCTCAAAGCTTCCGGCCACTTCCCCGTGTTGGTCGACGGCGTAGGCTGAGAAACCGGTCACCGAAAGCCCAGATTGGGGGGTTGCTTTGATTTCCACTGGGAACATCAGAACAATGAAATTATGTTGTTTGTACTTATGAATGTAACGTGGGTGTTCTAGTGGTTCTCTCTCTCTCTCTCTCTCTCTCTCGTTCGCTCGCCCACTCACTCTATGTGTGTGTCTGTGTGTCTGTGTCTGTGTGTGTCTGTGTGTGTCTGTGTCTGTGTCCGTATTTGTCTGTGTATGCATGCATGTGTGTGAGTGTCTTAATGTGTGTATGTATGTGTGTGTGTGTGTGTGTGTGTGTGTGTGTGTGTGTGTGTGTGTGTTCGCTTATTCAAAGCAGATCTATGATGAACTCTGTCATTGTATGACAATTGTCTTGGTAAATTGACATGGTTTTCTATTCAAGCATCACTCGAGCATCAACAAGCTTGTCTTTTGATCAAATAAAGAGTTATAGCATCTCACTACAAGTTGTATATTTGTATATTTAGTTTATACTACAAATAATACGAAACCAAAACAAAACCAAAATATTCAGGAGTACTTAATAAGGAAATTGAGTAGATTCTACTGCATACTTATCGAATGTATAAAGTAAAGCTATGAAAATGTGCAGTGGGTCGCATTCTTTTTAAGTGAAAGCTTCGCTCTCAGTATACCAGAGAATAGCGAGCAGTCTTACTAAATATGAAATAACAACAGTAAAATGCACATAGCCGTCTGTGGTACAACGATTAGACACTTCGAAATTGCACGCAGAAGAGTAGGGAAAATGTACATCGAGTATCGTCGCCCTTCTTCTAGGACGACGCATTACATTTACCTCGAGTAGGCCCTCACGTGAGAGGCAGGATCGAATGAATTATCTTGCCTGCTAGATTATCTAAATTGTGTCATATTGGGCGTAAAACACCTGCAATTACAGTAACAGAGAGCACACTTTCTTTAAGCACTCGACAGGAGCCTCGTTCCCATTAATCCCCGTGAATTCTCCGAGGTTTAAGTCTCTTCAGTTCGGTGTCTATCAATCTCAGTGACTACTGGTTCCATTGTGGCATAGACTGTTGAAATCGAGGTCATATTTGAATAATATGTTCTCTAAACTGAGTGTCTCTGATTATTGAATCCAGATTTTGAGAGTGGTAGTAGTGTATCATCATCATCATCATCATCATCATCATCATCATCATCATCATCATCATCATCATCATCATCATCATCATCATCATCATAACAATAATAAGCAGTAGCAAATGTAGCAGCAGCAACAGCACCACCACCACTACCAGCAGCTGCAGTAGCAAGACTAATATGCTCACCATCAGTCAGCTAAAGCTCTACAATCAGTACTCACCAACCACGCTGTCCAGCCAGTACGTGCTGGCGTTGACGATCAGAGAAAAGAACTGATTGTCATTGTCCAGTTTGGGCCGGCATAAACCCTTGCAGGCAGAGTCGAAGTGCAGAGGTTGGCGTTTAAAGGCAGGCCTGGAAAAACATGTTTTTATAACATTTGGGAGATTTTTAAAGATTCGTTTTGTTTAGTTGTTGTCGTTGTGCTTTGTTTATTTTACATTGTCTTTTGTTCTTTTTTTTTTTTTGGGGGGGGTGGCTTTTTACTAGCTAATAACACCTGCGTATGTGATATAATGTTTAGGTTCTTCGCTTTCGCGCGCAGAAAACCCGACTTCATTTCCCGTGAGGGGAGAATTTGTATTGAGTACGTGTCTTGGTCTTAATGCTTGAGGTTGTATTCGATCGTCTCAGCCTGGCTCGGCTCTGACAGGCAGGGTTAAAGACCGCTTCCTATTTGATCTAAATTGAGTCGATGGGGGCGAAAAAACTGTAATAAAAACAATAAGCCAGAATCAAACCAAAGCAGTTCAACTGCACATATAAACAATAGGCAAATGGGTCTTAATGACTGGACTTAACTGGAAAGACTGGTGGACAAGTGACAGAAGCACGATTATTAGTATGCATTAGTCAAGGAGGTCTAATTTCAACTTGGAAATGTGGTGACACTTGGGTTAGCCCTGACAGGCAGGGTCCCCTAGGCTTGTAGATGTACCAGGGATGTCTCGTGGCGCGGCTTTCCGTTCCCCAGGAGCGACAGCCACAAAAATAACCTCCAACCCTCCTTTCGAAAAGGTCTATACTGCACTGATGGGGGCGTAACATTCCTTACAACTACTTATAATAACGATGGTGTATCGATGTGAGACATAAAGAGGTTACAGGTTTTCTTGAACAAGTGTCTAAGAAAGTTACTGAGGATCATATGGACAGACAAGGTCACCAACGAAGACGTGTTAAGAAAAACAAGACAGATCCCAGTCAAAGATGAGGTATGAAGAAGGGGATGGCGATGGATTAGACATACTCTCAGGAAGCCAGGCAGCTGTATAACAAAGAAAGTGTGGGATTGGGATCCACAGGGTAAAAGATCAAGGGTAGACCGCATAGAACATGGAGAAGAATCACAGAAACTGGTGAACAGAAAAGTGGGAAGACAAGGAACAACATCAAGAGGCAAGCCGGGGAAGAGAAAGGTGGAAAGTATTTGTTCGTTGCCTATACCCCGATGCAGGGTGAGAAAGGCAATGATGATGATGACTCACAATTACAAATATATATTCTCTTACCTGTTGCAGTATACACTTCTCACACCAGAAGTACCTCTTGCCAGGAGCTTCCCGTCGCTGAATGCCAAACTCAAGGAGACGCCAATTGCCAGAAAGGCAAAAAATGTTAACCAAAACGTGTATTTCGCCATCGAGATCTCCACAAGAGTACAAGAAGACTTGACGTCGTCACACGAAAGTACGTTCCGATTTAAACCTTCTCTTTTCTAGCAAGCACTGCCTGTATGAGCAGTTTAATGCTTTTGGTTAATTCTTTTTCTTCTTCTTTTTGGTGAGAGTGAGTGACGTACCGCCTTCCTCATCCTTCACCGCCACCTCCTCGCGATCCGACCGTCTTTCCTGCACTGCGGTGGAGATGTGTATCCACCGGTTATAGATCTACACGGGGGAGATTTTTTACGTCCAGGTGAATGCTGCATAAGGAAGGGCAGGTGGGGCAGGGTGGGGGATGGGGGGGGGCTAAAGGTTGTTTTAGGTAACTTTTGCTGTTGGGGAACGAAAAGCCACGTGACGCGACATCCCTGTACATGTGTAAGCAAACGAGCAGATGATTAGATTTGAGCAAATACGTGGATGTCAATGTAACCTGTATAATGTGCATGATCCACGTGACATTTAAACCTTCGTTGTCCACCATCATCATCATCATCATCATCATCATCATCATCATCATCATCATCATCATCATTGTTGAAAAGGCAGAGTAGGTAGGGAAAGTCTTGATTGATTCTCATTCAGCAAATATAAAATTTAAAAAAATTCAAAATAGGAAAAAATGTTGATTAAAACGACTCAACGTTTCCACTAGAAAGCTTCTTCAAGAGCAAACATGAGTAATACTAACGACATCGTCAATGTCACAATCGTGGTCGTTTATATCAACTGTGATAGGTAAACTGCACCCGTTGCGTAAAATACGAGTGGCGTTGGTGCCCTCGTCGTTAGGCTACCGGACTGGTAATCGTGAGATTGCGGGTTTGAAGATTCGAGCCTCAGCTCGGTCCGACGTTGTGTCTTTTGGGAAAGGCACTTTTTCGCGAATTCCGCATTATGACAAAAGCTAGGCTGAGTTGTTAGTGCAAAGGTTTGAGTAACAGGAGACGAAAAAAACAAAAAAGTCTGGCAAAGACGCGAAATGAATCACAAAAATAATATCAGCAGTATATTATTTGAAAAGTGAGCCAGATAACTGAGGAAATGCTGAGCGCGGGCTGGATAACTTTTTTCTTCCAAATATACTGTACTATGAATACAACCCCTCCCCCCCCTCCTCCCCCAAAACCCCCAGACAAAAAAACAAAAAACAAAAAGTCTATGAAAACCCGTTGAAATTGTTTTGAGGTGACTGGATTATTTTGGTGACCAAGGTCTGAGTACGCTACCAACACACTATTTAAGTTTTTGTCGTACACGGTGGTGTGATGGCAGGCCAGATGGACTGAATTCAACGGCCGATTCAGTCATGCAGGCCGTATAATTTGATCATGATGGTGATGATTCATAATGATCATGACAATGCTGATGATGATAATGACAACCCTCTACCTCAT
>NW_004797859.1:135504-136567 GCF_000002075.1 Aplysia californica | reverse complement strand
CAATGAGTGTGTTTGTGTGTGTGTGTTTGTGTGAGTGTGTATACTTTGCGCTCTATGAACATGAAAATACCTCCGACCGCAACCCCTTTTCCCCCACCCCTACCCCCTCATCC
This sequence comes from Aplysia californica, assembly GCF_000002075.1. Classification (NCBI taxonomy): domain Eukaryota; kingdom Metazoa; phylum Mollusca; class Gastropoda; order Aplysiida; family Aplysiidae; genus Aplysia; species Aplysia californica. The sequence goes on along the minus strand of NW_004797859.1, from coordinate 136,454 downwards.
CTTTGAATGTCCTGTTGACAACAATCATACTTTCGACTTCGGCTTCAAGATGTCCGAAAGAGAGAAAAGCTTTGAGCGTCTGTAGCCGCGAGCCAGTTTGTGTGAGGCAGGTCGAAATCTTTACATGGTGTAAGGATTATTGATTAAACCAGGGAGAACATGAAAAACTAAGGAAAGGAAAGGGCACTTTATCCCGGCATTTGGTCCCTTCTGTCCTTGCTCAAAAAACATTTTCCTAAGATTACCTACAGACAAAATAAGGATCTAACTCGATTCCCAGCTATTTACTTAAAAATTAGAGTTTGAAAATCAGTGAAACAGGTGTCACTTTCAGGGTACTAAAAATACTTTTGTACAGACATAATGAAGTCATGTTTGGTGTTTGCTAAAAACAGAATGGTCCCCTAGGCTAAAACACGGTCAGACTCTTGGTGTTATTTTAACATATCTTTGACTCGCAATGCTATTTTAGAAATGCCTCCTCATTATTAAGGTGAAGGCGGTAATGCCACAATACCTGGTTACTTTAAAAAGAAAAAACGAAAGTAAAAAATGACCCATTTATCGTACAATAATTTGGTCATATTATGAGCAATTTCAATAATACTTCGAACAAAAAATTATGATGAAAAATACCGATTAATGTATTAGAAAAAAAGTCAGTTTTTTTACAATTTCAGTCAAAGTCGAATGAAACACAGAATTAGCCATTTTTCTTTCTAATTACCCTTTTTTAAATTTCAAATAGTCACTATCTGTGCATTGAAGATAAAATTTATACAAAACTGATATTGCAAAATAAACCCAGGGAAGGTTGTCGCTATTCCAGTGTTATTGTTAGCTCAGGAGAGAGCGCTCTCTCTCTCTCCCTCTCTCCCTCTCTCTATCTCACACACACACACACACACACACACACACATACACACACACACTCTCTCTCTCTCTCTCTG
>NW_004797859.1:133996-135404 GCF_000002075.1 Aplysia californica | reverse complement strand
CCCACACAGACAAACAGAAACAATAAAGTGATAGACAAGAACATTAAATAGCACTTCCCATTAACGCCCCCCCCTCCCCTAAACCACCCACACAGACAGACGGAAACAATACAAATAAGGGATAGACAAGAACGATAAATAGAACCAATCATTGGCGGCCTCCATCCACACCCCTTCAGAACTCGTGAGCTGCACGAAGGGCATAATATTATATTATATCGGTATCGCCTCGGCTATACCATTTAGTCGTCGTGATGTATTGAGCGAACGACGCTTTTAACTTTTTAACTTTGTACGAATCGGACCGGTAAATTCCATCTCTGCGCGCATCCTACTTCACAGGCTTTGAGAATGACAGACAGGTTTCAGATTTCACGCAATCAATCACTTTTGCGACTCGATCGATCAGACGGGACTGAAGATGTCCCCGATGGAGGATCTCCGAATCGGAGGTTTTTGCTCATCATCATCATCATCATCATCATCATCATCATCATCATCATCATCATCATCATCATCATCATCATCATCATCATCATCATCATCATCATCATTGTTGAAAAACAAAGAAGGTAGTACAGTTCTTGATTATTTCTTCAGCCAGAAGATATAAATAAAAAATATTTTAAAAAACAACAACCGACAAAACAACAACAACGACATAAAACTTATTTTATCAAAACGTCTCAATGTTTCGTCTCGAAGTTACAAAAAAGCACCCAGGTGCGGATTCGAACCCGATTTATCTACATTATGACCCAGCAGGATACCAACGAACGCTTACTAGGTGGTTTACTCCTTCTTTCCTATCAAATACATCAATATTACATTAACATCATTATTATCTCTCCTCATTCTTTTCTTTGTTTGTTAATCTTTTGTAACACCTCTAATCTTCAGAACTTTTACTTCTATTATTATGGCTTATTTGTGCTGCAAGTGCCGTAAAAACTCTACTAAAGCTAAACCAAACCACTCCTTTCATCTCTTGGGGCTCAATTTTTTCAAAGCTCTTTGCTTACTTGGCACTGTGCAAGCTAGCCCTGAAGTCATCATGTCAATATAAAAATTTCGTTGTTGTGTAATAAATATGTTACCCCCAACTCCCCTCCCCTTCTATGTTGGGACCACAGAAGTGGGAAAATAACAATTAGAAGAAAACATTTTACGCAAAAAAATGGCGAAACGATATAGTTTTAACGCCCCTATCAACACTATTAGATTATTTAAGAGGCAGAACCCCCGAGCTTAAAGTCTATCTCCGAAAGGACAGAGCCATAATAATATTTATGGACTGTCTGAGCTGTTCCTTTAAATCGTGCTGCGCGAGTATGCTTTCATAGACACGCAAAACGCATAAACACACACCACACACACGCACACACATATATATTATACATACATATAT
>NW_004797859.1:118648-133428 GCF_000002075.1 Aplysia californica | reverse complement strand
TCTATCTATCTATCTATCTATCTATCTATCTATTTGTCTATATATCTATCTATCGATCGATCGATCTATTTATCTGTCTGTCTGTCCGTCTGTCTATCCATTCCGTCTGTCTATCTATCTATCCATCCATCCATCCATCTTACTACCTTTCTATCAGTTTTGTCAAAGTAACCAGGAGGGTGTCCAGTGCGTTCGTAACCAATTGAATCAGTGTGAATGGACTTTAATAATATTACTAGCCGGGTGGGGTCTTTTTTTTCTCTCCAAAGACTGCACCGCTGACTCCCCGATGCAACTGCTTCATAAAATGAAATAAATAAGAGGAGCACAAAAACTTGGTCTTCACGAGCATGACAAACACAGTGAGCCTTATTTATTCAGTTTCTGACGTACTGAATCCACTGTGACCCTCACTGTGACCCCGGCTATTGCTCACAGGGTCAAGCTGTTCAAAACAAAAGGCTATACTTTACTTTTACCTGCGCATCGTGTTATGTTCTTGGAAGAAATTCTGATTTGGTTGCCTCGGGATTATTAAGGAAATAAGATCCTTTATTCTTACTGTTACTGTCAGCTTCAACTATAAGGCTCTTCAATTAATGTTCCACCCAGCATAAATTTCTTTCTATTAATTCCTTATTTATTTCCATTTTTGATGGAAGGCGACTTACTTCGTTGAACCGAATAAGCTGTGTATAATATGACATAGTATATTATATAATATGTATAGATTATACATTCATAAACGTGAACTACACTCGGCACACCATAAGAAGGCGATAAGTAACGCAGTATGGTTTCAATGCCACTTTTAGTTTGGAAAAATTATTCAAGAGACGAAACCATCGATGCATCGTCGTCCCGATATGACATTATTTTTGTTTTTTGCAGAGCCTACCATAGAAAACTGCATCTCCATCAACACTTAATGGCAACAAATGATGAAAAAGTAAAAAGTAAAAGTAAATAAGTAACGATATGACCGCGTCAAGTGTGTGGGGAGCCATGAAAAATCCCCACATAGCTAAGTTTAATAAAGATTTCAATAATTCAGAGGTCCGAATATGAACTGAGGTTAATCACTAAGTATTCCAACATGAAACATTTGAGCTAACGGTTCAGCCTATCCTCGTTGCGGATGATAAATATCGGATACTTGAAGACCATGACAAACAAACTCACTTCAATAAAATACCAATGTGTAATGTGGTCTAGGGAAATCGTTCAAATACCCAAAAGATAGAATAAATATCTGTACCCAATCACCTCTCTCTCTCTCTCTCTCTCTCTCTCTCTCTCTCTCTCTCTCTCTCTCTCTGTGTGTCTGTCTCTCTCTCTTTCTCTCTCTCGCTCTCTATCTCGCTCTATCTTGTCTCTTATCCCTTTGTCTAGATGACCGTAATTGGAGCACCACGGATGATAGGGCAACCACTTTTCTCCAATGTTCTCTATTTCAAGCCTTTCAAAGGGCTTCACCTAACTTTAAACCTGTCCATTCCGTTATGTTGTCTTCACATCTTTTTCCTGTCTGCTCTTTATTCCTCCATCCTTGCACGGGGTCCTGTTGGATCATATTACCTTATAACCCAAAAGAAATGTGTAAAATCGGATGAGTGTTCGGCCCTCCCAATGAGTGGTGCCCGTTACAGAAGGGATCGGTCGGATCGGGATGGTGGTTTTTAGGCGAAGAAACGGGCGCGGTCGGCTAGTGGCACGATAGCCGCGTTGCACCCTCAATCTGGCTAGCAAACTGACCTGACCCGACGCTACCTTACCCGATTCCCCAATGGGCACCCCGTGTAACTCACCCATACCTGAGGATGGATAAGTAAGTAATTCTACCTGTGTCGAGAGCAGCTGGCTTCTCGGAGTTGCTGCCGCCGGCGTTGTCGCCCCTGATGACGCCCAGGACACCTCTGAAAGCTGACCAAACGTTCTTGTCTCCTGGAGCAGCGCGGGTTAGTGAAGGGAAATGTTAGTCACAACGAGGAGAGACAAAGATCGTGTATAACAAGATAGTTCACTCCTCTCTTTGATGAAGCAATTTAAAAAAGGGTTCACAAAATTCGTTGGGCCCTCCTCGAAAAAGTGCGGACTTTGCGAACAGAGTTACCCTACTTGTGTGAAAAATACAATAAAAGCGAGACTAACAAACTGTGCTATTCCTATTCTTCTTTTGGAGAAACGAAAGAGAGCTTCAAAACAAAGCTGCAGCGCCATCTGAACCAATGCTCGAACTTCCGTGGATACTTTTTTGCCCGAGTGAACTACTTTGTTATGTACGATCTTTGGAAGGGAGGGAGAAATATGGAGCACTGATGGAAAAAACCGATCCCTCATCAGTCCCGAAAGAAAGCGTGCTATACAAGAAAACCCGAAAAATGTTGCATGTGTATACAAAGCCACTCTAAGAATGTAAATTCAAGACGATATATTGGGACAGGAAGGGTATACAATTAAAGTGAAACATACTGAAGTAAAATAAGTTTTAACAAAAAAGCGGCATAAGTAATACAAAGATAAAAATGAAGATAACCGCATGTCTAATCTACAAAAGCGAGAAAAGAGGTACAAAGTTATAGCGAAGCAAAAAAGAAGAAGACATACTTCAAAACTTAAGTCCAAGGCGTCTACAGAAAGTTGTAGTAGAAGTCAAAATAATTATATATCTTACTGTATCACTGTGTGGAAACAAATTATTATTATTAGACAACTACCATGTAAACCTTCCAAGTTAAAAGCATGATTCTCATTGATATTGAAAGAACATCAATCTTTTTGAGTAAATGAAGTTAATATTGTAGATGAAATACTACCCTTTGAAAAGATTTACTCATATGTCTATAAGTACGATAAGCTCTCACTGAAAAAAAGAGAACGATTCTTCATGCTACAGGGTGATTCAAAAAGAATACGCCAAAATCAACACTGTGCACCGAGATATTATATTAAGGCGCGTTTGGAAGGAATTCTCTCATTTTGGCTTGATGTTGTCTGTGCTGACGGTGGTGGCCACATTGAGCGCTTGTAAAACAAGAAATAAAAACTTGAACTTATGAGCAATACATGTGTCCAAGCTACAGTTGGTTTTTTATATTGTCTTTCGGTTGTTGTTGTTTTCTGTATAGCTTGATGATTTTGGCCTATTCTTTTGTAATCACCTTGTATTTTGATAATAAGTTTAACAGATGTAGTTATAAAAGAACGTAAATAGTGGAAACTGTCTGATATATTATTCGATGGCAGCTTTATTATTACGTTGTTTGATACCAAGCGTTAGGACGCAAGTATATTCCTACATACTACTGACAACATCATAGTAGACTGAAGCGCAAAAAGAGCAATATAAAGCGATAGCTTGCTGTTGTTTGGTTTCTCTTCCTTTGCTTATCGTCGGCAATCTGTTCAACTGTACTAAGCTCATAAAGCAAAATTGGTGCAGGAGAGAGAGAGAAAAAATTTCATTTTTTTAACAATTGTACTTGCAATATGTACTTTACCTAGCTTTTTTGTGTTCAAAATTTAGAATTTGAATTTCCGAAAAAATATTTCTTGAGCATACGCAACTGATGCCACAGAATTTTTTTTTTTTTAATGCTATTTTTTACATTCAAAATTTGGGGCTTAGTACCTGTTAACAGCTAACCGAAGATATCCGCCTTTTTTCTCTATAACATGTGTCACCAAAACGATAGGCGGACTTTTGAAATGATCGTCAGAGAATGGGTGGGGAGAATGGGCCTGTGGACAACACCAATCATGCAGCAAGTGACACGTGTAGAAGCGAGCGAGAGGGCAGAAAGCTGAATAGGCCGAACTTATTTACACCTCTATAATGTACTTACTTTTGCTCATAGTCCTCTTTGTGGGTATGTTTGAGCTTTTGTTGTTTGTTTGTTTGTTTGTTTGTTTGTTTGTTTGTTTGTTTGTTTGTTTTTCAGAAAAAAGAGAAGACATAAAACAGTGAAAATCTGATTTTCTCAAACCACTACCACAATACTACCATTTACATTGAAAGAGAATGTGCTCTCAGGGAGCAACAGTTCTACAGTCAACATTTTAAACAATAATACAAATGAAGCTGAGCAGAACGGTAATTCATGTAACTGCATTTGTATAGCGCATATCCACGCTTTACAACATGCTCTATGTGCTTTACAACTATTAACAAATTGTTAACGGTTTTGGTAATTCTGTTTATTCTAAAACATTGACAGTTAACCAAACATATTTTTGTCTTGACAAACTCAAACATTTATAAAGTTAAGAACTATTCATTTGCTTCTGGTATTATGAAGTTTGTGAAACCGTAGTGGGCAAAAGAGAGGACAATTCTCTTCAAAACATTATTATTATCATTTTGTATTCAATTATCCTGGAGTTCGTTCGAGATCAATTCGACTTATGAATGATCTGTGGGTCAGATATTAATAAATCCTTCTGGCATTGAATAGAAGTATATTATTATCTAGACATATCTCTCTATTTTCATTACATTGTAATTTTGTGTAGAAGAAGTAGCATTTTATTCATACTCAAAGTTCAGTACTGAATTTCTCTCTCTCTCTCTCTCTCTCTCTCTCTCTCTCTCTCTCTCTCTCTCTCTCTCTTTCTTTCTTTCTCCACCAGTCCAGCAGCTCACACTATGAAAAATGTTCTAAAGTCAGAAATAATTGAGGTATCTATTATGCTTAACATGTTTTTAAAACTCTTATTTCGTTATTCAAACATAGGAAGAGTTAGCCATGAAAGAAGCGGCATGTAAATAACCTTGAGCCCATCTTGAGCTAAATTGACCTGTCTGCATAGACGAAAAGAGCCATACATTCCGTCATATAGATCAATATTTGTTTGTATTCCTAGACACTCTAGCAAAAGGTCTTATTTGTTCTTATTCTTAGTCGTCTACTTTTTTTTTTCAAGGTTTAAATCCTCGCTCCGACCCGTAGACAGTGTAATAGAGCGGGACTGGAGCTGTTTAAAGAAATATTTGGTCGCTTTTAAGGACAAGCGGATTTCAGAGGTTTCCAGAAATCTTCACCCACACCAAAATTATGTATTGCCCTACCTATATGAGAAGTTAGGTTTCATTGATATGTATATTTGTTTGGTTATAGAGAAAACCCTTCTTGTCTTTGAATGAAGCTGAACAAGGGTCCAAAAACTTTACCTTCGATTTTCTCAAAACAGCACTTTTCGGGATAGCCCCCCTGTGCTTAAACGCCACCAATAATTATTACCTAGAAAAGTTCTTGCCAACCTCGGCATTATCGCCTACTAGTGAGCAATAGTTTGGTAGTTTGGCTGGGCGGTGAGGATCACCCCGGTAATGACTGATGTGTGCTGGTCTATATCTCTCTTATCATATAGGGAGGGCGGGGGGGCGTTTTAAAACATTTTATCGTCTTAAAGATGGCAAAAGTGGGAGCAGGTTGTTGCTGGGTTTTTTAAGGGGGTTGACAAGCACTGGACTGGTCTGAAATAAGAAGAATCATCCACAAATCCACACAGGCCAACTTTGTGAGATGTGAAAACATAAAAAACACAACAGCAAAATAGGGAATTCGTCAAAAATGTTATTACCAACAAATCAAGATTACAACCCCAGTACAACCGACCCACAGAAAAGGGGGGGGGGGGTGGGGGGGGCGATAAACAACGAAAAACATATTCCGCGACAAGTTACTTTTCCTTACCTTGCCCAATGGACTGTCGACCTCCAGAAAACAATTGAGCAACTGAAATATAAACGAGCATTATTCAACAAAATTGTAATTTAGTTTTAATAATTTGCTTTCGTAAAAGTTTCAGAGACCTTGCAAAGCAAGACGTCGTGTAAGTACCGAATATTTGATTTGTTTGTTTGTTTTTGTAAAGTGTTTTACGGCGCTCGCAACTGCATAGGTCATATGAGCGCGCGGGACACTCCTAATATTTTCAGTTGGTAGGAAATTTTGAATTTTGCCTGGGTGGCGGCCGAAGCCTACACTTATCGATTTTAGACCACCAATGGATCTTTAACGTGCGCAACTTGCACACGGGCCCTCGGAGATTTTTCGCCCTTGTCCGAGAAGGCTAGGTGTAGATCTTTCCTACCAGAAGATCAGGGGTGTGGCAGAAAGACAGCAGTAAGAAGGAGCCAAGGAGTAGCAGTAGAAAGGCTGCAGAAAGAGTCAGGAGCCCAGAGGAGGGGGCAAAGGAGGGGAGGGGGTGGTGGCAGAAAGTGGAAATGAAAGCAGACAACAGAACATTGCTAGAGAGCAGGAAAGGAGGTGAAAGGAGACAATTTTAGAGAAGAAAATTTTTCGGTCGCTACCCGGATTCGAACCCGGGACCTTTGAATAAGAGGCCAACACCTTAACCTCTAGGCCACGAGAGCCCCCCGAATATTTGAGGCGTTACAAGAGAGAAACAAACACAAAAAAGAAGAAGGAGAGATAAGGACGATAGAATCTGATGTTGGATAGGACAGAAAGAACAAACCACACCAGAGCACCCGCCAACCACCCACTCACAAATGTGGTTTATAAGGAGATTGCTGAGAATTGCATGCTAAAAAAAGAAATTGAATGAGTCCGTAGTGGAATCTGGCACTCGTCAGTTTTTGGACATGTGGAGTTATTGGTATCCTTTTAAAGCTTGTTCATTTGCCTTACTTTCGATGAAGAAAAAAAATGTCCATTTACCTTGGATACAAGTCGAGATAATATTAGCGATTGAAGGAAGTGGGGGTTGTCTGGTTTCAGAGGTAAAATTAGGGACAAAATGACCGCCAACGTTTAGCTTTTTCTATTTCTTGAGAATTCGTAAAATTCACACCGTAATGTGTTCTTTAATGGACATAAAAGGTGTTGAGGCAAAAGACAAAAATTCCCAAACCTGAGATGAAAAAATGCCAGTTTCTTCACTTTCATAATTCTTACGAGCGACTGATTTCACCACGCTGCCTCATTTATAAAACCATAGATACCAGAACATGTGTTTCTCTCTTTAAAAAGAAAAAGTGTCGGAACCTTAGTTTGCAGTGGCCTTCGTGAATAGGCTTTTAGTTTCAGCTGATCACCCAACTTTTTAAAAAAAAGTTTTTAGTACGAGTTTTACGGCACTTGCAACACAATTAGATCATATAACTGACGCCACCCAACTTTTAGACCCAGAGCAATTTGATTGTATCTTGTAAACTCGCAGACAGACAAAAGTTAACGAGTTGTAGTTTGAGAGTGCCCTTCATTATTGGACATTTAAATTCAGATGGTCACCCATCTTGTAGACCCACATGCAAAGAATTTCCACAGCCTCTTGTTTTCTTGTTTTCATCCCGTTTTAACCGTGGACAAACCAAAGTGAACAAAACTACAAAACTGATCTAAGTATCAGACAAATAGAACCGGCGTCTACGGTACAACAGTTGAGCACTTCACAGTCGCACAAAGGAGACCCGTGTTCGGTTCCTGAGAAGGGAGATTTTTTACCGAGTGACTTTCTGCTGGGATGTATCCTTGTCAGTCCGGTTGGCCTTGACAGCTGGTTCGGAAGCCCGCCTCCTAAAAGAGCTAATATTGTTTCGATGAGCGTGTAAAAACACCTTCATTTGAAAATAAGGAGTTGATAGATTTGGCACTCATATGACTTTATGCAGATGCGAGCGCCGTAAAACCTCTAACTAAAATAAAGAGTTCACAGATAGATAGAGCGTGTTGTATACGTACATGGATTCGCCTGACCTTGCGCAGCACCGCCTCTACCAGCTCCCACTGGAAAGGAAAAACATCTCATATCAGAGCAAGTCGTGACCTCAGGGGGTCAAAGGTCACAGTAGATGGGACAGGCTACATGTATTGATATTATAGTTAAAGTGCATAGAGCTTGCGTTGAGCGGGCATACAAACTAAGCTATTTACTATTTATTATTAAGACACAGAAACAACCCCCCCCCCCGGCACTTACATGACCAAAATTGAGTCGATAGTGCCGTAAAACACCTACTCAATGAATGAATGAATCAATCAATCAACCCCCCCCCCCCCTCTCACTCGCCAGTAGCTGTTTCCGCTCACTACACTAAAGTGCCTACAACGGCGTCTGTGGTGCAGAGGTTAGGCCTTTTGCCCTGAGTTCAATTCCCGAGTAGGGAGAAGTAATTGCATCGAGTGTATCGGTCTTCTACTGATATGTTGTATAACTCTCAGCCCAAGTTGTCCCCGACAGGTAGAATAAATAAAAATAAAGTAAATTATATTTTTATTGATCCCAGGAGGGCAATTTGGTTTACAATGGCAAATATACATACTTACATAAATGCATATACATATATATACATGAATACAAAGCCTAATATTAATAAATAATTATTATTATTATAATTATTTATTATTATTATTATTATTATTATTATTATTATTATTATATACCTATACATACATGAATACATAGCCGGCCTAATATTACACCGATGCTGAACAGTTTCACAACCATGTCATTGCTTGTCGCCACAGGGCGTGCAGCACACAGGTTCTTTTTAGCTAGGACTGTCGTTTCTTGCTCAAGGACACTCCCAAGTGACCATCCATCTGATCCCCGTGTCACGGACACTTGTTTGACCCTACTCTTGTGTCAACATTAACTTCTCACTTCGCCTCTGGAGCCCCCAGTAGGATCGAAACCGGCCTCCGAAATCATCTAGATAGTGTAGACAGGGGCGAGAGATACACATACGTTTTTTAAAGACCTACCAACCATCCTCAAAAGTTCAAAGTCTTTTATCCTTTCAATACAACTATTTTGGGGATTTCAAAATAACCCAGTTTGTAACTGTTTCATTCGTATAAGCCTATTCATTTTAAAAAATATGAATGCGTAATACTGTATTACATAATGTAATCATATGTCGATGGCTGGGCGCAAGAAGTGACTAGATTTATATCCACTTTTGGTCGAAATGGAGTAATCCATACGGGTAGTGAGATTTTAAGCCGCTCTTTTGCCTATGTAAATATCTGATCCGTAGCTTGATTCGGTATCGAGATAAATAATATTAATGTTATTAATGTTGTTGTTTTTTTATCATGTTATAGAGATTTAAAAATTCGTCAAAATTTCTTATTTTACAGATACTGTGAAAAGTGGATATAGCACTTGCACTAAATTTTCAATATTTGCATTTGCGTTAGACCTGCATTAAAGCTTACAAACAAATCACAGACCACAGACACGAAGATGGACAGAGAAAGAAGCAGATTAACGTAACAGATAATGCTTTGTACATGACGTGACAACGTAGATCAGGCACGGACACACTGCGGCCCACGGGCCGGATCCTGTTCACGAGCAAATCCAGTCTGGCCCGCGGTGTGTTGACATCGTTGAATAATTTTTAAAATACTGTTCCTTTTAGAAATTAAAGTTAATAGTTTCCGACTGAGCTGGAAGCAACAGATCTAAAATTAATAATACTTCATCTCATGAAATGCCCTTTCGTGACATAATAAGCTTTTGTGTCAGTTTTAGTCTCACTTTTGAAGGCAGAGTCGGATGCCTGTCTCCATAATGATTTTAATTGTGTCAATGGGGACGTAGATATACCTACAATTTTTTAATCACTTTTGAGAGCAAGAGTATTTCAACCAATTTCACCCAACTACTTTTCCTGCTTAGGCCCAAAAGATAATACTATTTGAAATCGTTTAATCAAGCCCTCGTTTTCGAAACTGAAAACCTTTGCCCATGCCAGACTTGGCCTAGATGATACATACTGGAGTTTTGCTGGCCGCCGAATATTCTGGACTTGCCAAATCCTCGAAGCACGTCGGCAGCTGCAACAAGGTTAGTAAAACAAAACGCTGGCCAAAGCAAGTTATGTGACAGGACGAGACAGAGCGCTCACATATTATAGTTACCAAAGACCAAGTTCCTTTTTTTGATTCACCCTTTGTAGGTAGTTGGCGGGTGCTCTGGTGTGATTTTCTCCTTCTTTCCTATAAAACATGTATAGTCCATATTTCTCTTTCTTTTTTTTTCTTGGCGTGCGTTTGTGTGTGTTTGTGTGTGTATGTGTGTGTGTGTTTGTGTGAGTGTGTGTGTGTGTGTGTGTGTGTGTGTGTGTGTGTGTGTGTGTGTGTGTGTGTGTGTGTGTGTTACTCTCTCGTTACATCTCTAATCTTCGGTGGCTTAGTGGTTTATGACTTGCAACAGTAAGATCGTGGGTTCGAATCCTGTCATGGACCCGACGTTGTGTCCTTGGTACAAACACTTTACACGAATCTTCCCCACTTCACCCTGTCATAGACAGGAAAAGAAATTGTCAATATGTTTGTGTTTTAACGCCTGTAAAATGGCAGCTTGCACTGTATGCTTCCCAGGAAGTTGAGATTGTTTCAGAATGACATCAGGTCTGCTGGAGTAATAATATAGGTTGTAAAACGCACACAGAGCTTGGTTGGTGTTGAGCGGGACTTTGCGCTATACAAATGCTATCTATCTATCTATCATTATTATTACTTATTATGTGAGCTTATTGTCTTGCAATTGTCGTAAAACTTTTATTAAAAACTAACTCTTTGAGGACACAGTTCTGTTCATTCGACAATTCAATCTTGAAGACTCACTACTTAGCAGTACTTTTTTTTTTATAGCATAAATGCGTTATTCAGAAGGATTTTTTTCCATTCTCCTTTGTCTGAAAACATAAGTGCATGTAACATCATGCATACTTTGAAATGAGCAAATTTGTGTTTGGGATTTGTGTAAGATGTTTCGAAATGTACCTCGACATTGCCTTCCGTGTATTGATGAAAGAATATGTGTCCGCGACGTGATAAAGAGCAAAGCGAGATTGTACAGCTCGAGAAGCGAGTTTGATTATTTGAGTTTGTTTGGCAGGGTAAAAAAAAGAAGCATGTTAACTCAAAAAGCAGCCATCATTCAGAGGTTAGGTAAAAAAAAAGTAGACAGAAAGACAGACACAAAAGAGTGATAGTCAAAATATTCATCATACAAGGTACCAATGGTGTCTTCTAACTATACCCAAAGCAAAATTAAGCAGCCCATGCACTGATATCTAACACGATAAGCTGTAAGCAGAACAGCGGAATTGAAACAAAAAGACCAAGAAAGAAATCAAAGCAAAGCTCGCATTGCAATAAAACGAATCGAGGGTGATGGTGAGCGTATGTCAATGTCAGGAATAAAATGTATTTTGGTTGGGGGTTTTTTTTATTCAATAATTTTTATATCTATACGAGTTTCCGTAAATTAAGTGGTGTAATTCTCCAGTCACTATCCTGGAATTACAAAGTTCTATATGCCCACTACCCAGTTCCCAAAAAATTAACAAGAAAATTTCAGAGTTTCACAACATGTCAAGCTTCTCCGAATGCAATTCTTTGAATATCGTGATACAGACTCCCAAAAATCTTGTGATTTTGAAAGAACAGATAGAACATTTGGTTTATGACCTCATGGTCTTAGTAAATCAAAACGACCAAAACTGTCAGACAGAACTTTGTAATTGCGGTAGCGCAATGTTAACTGAGTAACTCAGATGATTATGTTACTGACGAGGCCCCCAGTGGCAAAACGAGGAACTAATTACAAATGTCTACTGTCTCCACCGATGTTTTGCCTTTTTTTATCTTCGAGCTGTCTACAACGATAATGATGATGATGATGATGATGATGATGATGATGATGATGATGATGATGATGATGATGATGATGATGATGATGATGATGATGATGCATCCAACAACCGAAGCTCAAAAGCGGCCCCTAATATCGCAACGAACATGCAGAGCACCATTTGAAGGCGTCTCTGTTGTGTAAACTTACGATGACCATTCGTTGCTGGAGAGCCTTGCTGGTTCATAAGACTCATTAATCCTGAGAGAGCGAATTTCCATTTCAGTGTGAAACGTACAGACGTCTTTTAGAACATATCATGTTATCGTCTGATCAAGTGTAGGGGAGTATGATTGTGTAGTGTGAGTTAATGATTTTTCGTTGGGGAAGGTAATCATTAAGTCTGTTCTCTCACAGCAAATCCCCCCCCACCCCACCCAACCTCCCAGGTTCCTCGCAAAAAAACAGTTATGACATTAACAGTAAAGTAAACATTTTTATAACCGTCAAAGCTTGTAGGCCTAGTAACAAATTACCGTAGAATGGTTATTGGAGAACTGATTATGAGTCGAACTTAAACACTATTATTGTTAACTTGTTCATTAATAGCATAATAATATGCGTATGACTGTGGTAGTTCTACTGTCTGTGAGTGTATCATACTATATAGGCTTACTGTGTGTGTGTGTGTGTGTGTGTGTGTGTGTGTGTGTGTGTGTGTGTGTGTGTGTGTGTGTGTGTGTGTGTGTGTTTGTGTGTGTGAGTGTTTATGATGTGTTCGGAAGAGAGGATGTATGGAAAAGTATTAAATAGCTGTATATGTGTGTCTGTATGTATGTGTGTTTCTGTGTGCCTGTCTGTGTGTCTGTGTGTGTGTGTGTGTGTGTGTGTGTGTGTGTGTGTGTGTGTGTGTGTGTGTGTGTGTGTGTGTGTGGCAAAATACCCAGTAAATGTCTTATCTTATTTTATTTTATCTTATCTTATCTTGTCTTATCCTGTCTATTTTATCTTTTCATACCTTGTTTCGACTTATCGTATCTCATCTTATCTTGTCAATCCTTACCTTGCCCAGATTGGAATTGCCTCATCATCTGTTCTCTCATCTGAATAGCTTTTTGCTCATACGTCATGGCTGAGGGGAGAGAGATATACAAGACAGAGATTTACATACATATAGATAGAATTCTCTCTCTCTCTCTCTCTCTCTCTTTTTTTAGGGGGGGGGCTCTGCTGATTTTATTTTTTTATTTGTTTTGTTTTGTTTTGTTGGGTTTTTTTACAATAAAACTGTACTTTGAAGGTTATAGCTTTACTTGTCTACACTCGCAACACACAATGGTTATATAAGTGGTGAAGATTTTGAGGCGTTACCAGATTATAGTAACATACAAAAGAAGGTGTAGACGAGATAAGGACAATAGATATTTGATTGAAAAGACGGAGCAAACCACACCACAGCACCCGCCAACCACTCACAAAGTTGTTGTAGCCTCTTCACAGAAAAAGAAATTGAGTTGCGCAAACTGCCAGTTATAGGGAGTTCGGTCAGATACTAGGCAATCACCTAGGTGAAGAAGAAGAAGAAGAAGAAGAAGAAGAAGAAGAAGAAGAAGAAGAAGAAGATGACGACGACGACGACGACGACGACGACGACGACGGTGACGATGACGAAACCAATACATCTACAGACGAGAATATTTCTCTAGCGAAATAGAAATGTTAGAAAGATAACTTGTGGCTTCTGCTGAGGCCGATGAGACCAGTTAGTGGCAGAGGAAGGTTTGCCACATTTGAATATTTAATAGCTCCACTCCCCCCTCTCCGCCCAGGTGGCTCTCGTGACCTTGAGGTTAAGGTGTTTGCCTCTCTTTCAAAGGTCCCGGGTTCGAATCCAGGAAGCGACGAATAAATTTTCTCCTTTCACCTCCTTTCCTGCTTTCTAGCAATGTTCAGTAGCCTGCTTTTGTCTCCACTTTCTGCCCTCCATCCCCGCATCTCCTTTGCCCCCTCCTCTGAGCTTCGGACTCTTTCTGCAGCCTTTCTACTGCTACTCATTGGCTCTTTCTTACTGCTGTCTTCGAGCTACACCCGTGATCTTTATGGTTGGAAAGATCTACACCCAGCCTTTTTCGAACAAAGGTGAAAAACCACGGAGGTCCCGTGCGCATGTTGCACACGGTAAAGATTCCTTGGTGGTCTAGAATCGTTATAAGAGTAGGTTCCGGCCGCCGCTCGGGCAAAATTCAAAATTTCCTACCAACTGAAAATGTTTAATGTGTCCCGCGTGCGCACATGAGCTTATGCAGTTGCGAGGGCCGTAAAACACTTACCAAAAAAATGGTTTTTTTAAAGCTTCCCTTCCATTTGTGGATGTGTGCAGCTTGCGGGATTCTCTCTAATACCCAGTGCCCATTGGGGGATCGACAATCCGATCGCCAACCTATCGCCCGATTCACGGTCTGAAAACAAAGGCGTTTATTTTTTAGGCTGCAGGTGGGGTGATCGGTTTGTGCTACGATGGTCGCTTTGAGCCCTCAGTCTTGCTAGCCCCGCCTAAAAAAAAAACCGAATTGAACCGAACCGAACCGATCCGATCGTGTCAATGGGCACCCCTTATAAGACTGTAGAAATCGGTTCAACTTACGAGAACTGAACAACTCCGATGTCGAAGTCTGGCGGTGTCCACTTGCACACGACCTTGGGTTTGGGAGTAGGGTCCACGTGAGTCACGCCAGTGATGGTACAGAGTCGTGTCGACCGACCTGTGGGTAAGAGGGAGGGGGGAGAAGGAGGAGGAGGAGGAGGAGGAGGAGGAGGAGAGGGTGTGGAAGGAAAGAGGAAGGGGGGATAGTTGGGAGGAGAGATGACGGAAAGGAGAAGGAGGGGGGTGGGGGAAGAGGCGGAGAGGCGAGGGGGGATATGGAAGGGAAGAGAGGGAGGGAGGGAATGGTGAGGGACGGGGAATGGACCGTAAAAGAGGAGGGATGAGAAGGGAAGGGAAAAAATGGGAGAGGGCGATGGAGGAGGAGGAGGAGGAAATAGAATTATATGTCTTGATTTTTATGAATTGCGAAACGTTTTACGACATATCGAAACGGTTCTTAAGAAACCTGATGTTTCGAGCCAACCTATCAATGTCTACATAGTTAGATAATAATAATAAT
>NW_004797859.1:115608-118244 GCF_000002075.1 Aplysia californica | reverse complement strand
ATAATAATCTTATGAGAGATATTATATCCTGCTTTTGAGTACCATCCCCGCCTTGTTTCCTTCTCACCAACGTCTGAGACGCAAAATTAATGATAAACCATGTGGTGCGCACTGCCAACCGGATTCAATCTCAATCAGATCGTTTTAAGCCAGATCTATTTCCTTAGAGAAAATACCTCCCCTCCTCACCCCTCTCCGCCCTACCCAAGAAAAGTCGGACCCGGGTCTGACGAGGTTCAGATCCATGCATGACCTTTCGGTTATAAGTCTGACAGTCTATTGCTGCTGAAACTCCTGCTGATACTGCTGCTGATACTGCTGCATATATTGCTGATAATGCTGCTGATACTGCCGATACTGCTGCTGCTGATGCTGCTACTGATACTGCTGCTGCTGATACAGCTACTGATAATGCTGTTGCTGCTGCTGTTATTGATGTTGTTGCAGCTACTGCTGCTGTTGTTGCTGTTTTTCTGTTGCTGCTGCGCCTGTCATCGCTGCAGCAGCTACGAGCACGGAGGCCTGTCTATGGTCCCATCACTTACCTTTGGTGAAAAATTGGTGAAATGGTATTGGTTTAATGCCCCTTTCAACATTAAATCGCTTACCTTTGTTGAAAAATAGTGAAATAGTATTGGTTTAACGCCCCATTCAACATTAAATCTTTTACCTTTGTCACAGGAGAGCTCTCCGGCGAACGAGGCCTCGGTGCTGTCTCCGTGCAGGAAAAATCCTTTGAAAGGCTTCGCACCGTTCACGCTCTCAATGGTCACTTTAAGTACGTGATGGGAAGCAAAAAGGGAATAAAACAATGTTTTTCGACTGTTTTTATTACAAATATTTATCCCCAACCCCACAACATCCTCAACACACCCGAACATCCCCAACAACCCCAACACCGCCTAACACCCCTCCGTATGCTATACCCCCAGTTCCCCAACACACCTCAACACACCCCAGCACGTCAACATCCCAACACCCCCCCCCACCTTCCCCCCTTACTCCCAATACCCCAACACACCCCAACACCCCCTAACCCCTCCAACACCCCCACACACCCAATACACCCTCAACAGTCGCAACACCCCCCACCGCCTATACTCCCAATACCCCCACACACCCCAACATCCCAATATTCCCCAACACCCTCAACACCCTCAATAGTCCCAACAACCCCAACACCTCCAACACACCCTAACACCCCCAACACCTCCCAACGCCCATGTGTGTTGTCTAACGTGTATAATGTGTGTAGTCTAACGTGTATAACGTGTGTAGTCTAACGTGTATAACGTGTGTTGTCTGACGTGTATAACTTGTATTTTCTGACGTGTATAACTTGTTTTTTTCTAACATGTGTTGTCTGACGTGTATAACATGTGTTGTGTGACGTGTATAACGTGTGTTGTCTGACGGGAAGCATGCCAGTTTGTCACAGGCCTCGACTCGCCCTGCATGATGGAAGGAAGTTATCACTGACACTCTCAAAAAGAGTAAATGAATGGTTGGTTAATTGATTGTATGAATTGAATTTTATGTTTCAATTGTTTTCTACGAAAGAACATTCATTGTTGAAATTTTACAGAGTAACTTGCTTTGATTTGCATACAAACGGGAAGAAATATTGAACAACACAAGCTGAATTGACATTTTAGAGGGACTATCTCTACCCCAACCAATTTGAAGGTGGAGAATAAAAAACTTAAGTTACAACTACAGTGTCAAAGTGCTGTAATTATGACTGTCATCAATACCCAAATACTTAAATGAAATAGTGATAAACTGGGCCTGTGTCAAACTGGGAAGTCCCTGTCTGACGTATGTAACGTATGCTGTCTGACGTGTATAACGGGTGTTGTCTGACGTGCATGACGTGTGTAGCCCGCTCCACATAACTTTTATGACCCTTACCTGTGACGATCTGGCCCGGCCGGTAAATCTTGCCGCTGGGAGAGCTCACGGTGATCGTGTAGTTAGGGTATGTGACTTGCGGCATGAAGGGCTTGTGGTTCGGCCTGTGGAAAGAAGCGGACAGATAATAGCTGATGACGTCATATGTGGTTCCTTTTAAGGGTCTCACTGACAAGAATAGATAGGTGTGTTATTTAAGAGCCTTGTCGATACCTCAGAGTTACTATAAAGTCCTATCAGACATTTTTGGCCGTTTTGAGTTACCAAGACCATGAAATTATAAACAAATTAATGATCTCTCTGCTCTATTAAAATCGTTATCAAGATGTTCGAAGAATTGCGTTCGAAAAAGCTTGACATTATTATTTTGAATCTCAAAATTTTGACGTCAAATTTCTCAAAAACTAGGTATTGAGCAGATAGAACTTTGTAATTCTGAGCTATAGATATGCTAATATCAAGCAGAAAACTTGAGCCTTGAGCCACTTCCCAGTGGAGCGTTTTTGAAATTGCGCCCTGTGTAAAGTTGTTTGGGCTGTTCACCTTCCTGATAAAGTCCTATCGGAGGTGGACGTTAATTTCGGAGGATGTTTTGTCTCCAAAATAAGTGATATACCATATTCAATTGTCTGTTTCTCAGAAACAGTGAGTTTTGATAATAACAAATAATGATAATAAGGATAATAATAATAATAAAGTAATCATCATCATCATCATCATCATCA
>NW_004797859.1:109500-114732 GCF_000002075.1 Aplysia californica | reverse complement strand
ATCTATCTATCTATCTACTATCTATCTTTCTCTCTCCGTGTTTTACTCACCTAAAGTTTCCCGATGCACATGAGGAGGAGAATGCGCTCATGGGGTTCGTGTTGTTGTTTTGAGCGCCTGTTGAGAAGCCGTGGGTGGACACTGCCATCAGGGAGAGCAGGACCGCCGACATTATTTGAGGGGCCATCTTCACTGTCTGGGGATTCCCAGTAGTATAAAATTTCAATAGTGCAAAGATCCAAAGGTGCAAAGGTCCTATAGTACAAAGTTCGGATGGTTTTGTTTGATTTCGTTTTTGTTTGTTTGTGTTGTTTTGTTGGGGGGGGGATGGGGTTGTTTTTCTTTTCTTTTTTTTTTTTGGTAATTGTTTTACGGCGCTTGCAACTGCATAAGGTCATATGAGCGCGCAGGACACATTAAACCTTTTCAGTTTGTAGGAAATATTGAATTTTGCCCGGGCTGCGGCCGAAGCCTACTTTTATCGATTTTAGACCACCAACTTGCACACGGGACCTCCGAGATTTTTTGCCCTTATCCTAGAAGGCTAGGTTTAGATCCTTTCTTCCATAAGATCAGGGGTTTGACTGAAAGACAGCAGTAAGAAGGAGACAAGGAATAGCAATAGAAGGGCGGCAGAAAGAGTCAGGAGCCAAGAGGAGGGGGCAAAGGAGGTGAGGCAGAAAGTGAAGACGTAAGCAGACGACAGAACATTGCTAGAGAGCAGGAAAGGAGGTTAAAGGAGACAATTTTAGAAAAGAATGTTTTTTTCCGTTTCACCCGGATTTGAATGCGGGACGTTTGAATGAGAGGCGAACACCTTAACCTCTAGGCCGTGAGAGACCCCTTTTCCAGTTGTACAAAGACCCAATAGTACAAAGATTCAATTGTATAAACTTCCGATGGTTTTGTTTGATTTTTTGGGGGGGTCAGTGTTTTACGGCGCTTGTAACTGCATAAGATGATATGAGCGCGTGGGACATTTTAAGACATTTTTAGTTTTGTAGGAATTTTGAATTTTGCCCGTGTAGCGGCCGAAGCCTAATTTTATCGATTTCGGACCTACAAGGAGTCTTTAACGTGCCCAACTTGCACACCGGACCTCCGATATTATTCGCCCTTATCCGAGAAGGTTAGGTGTTATCTGCTATAACATCAGGGGTGTGATTGAAAGACAGCAGTAAGAAGGAGCCAAAGAGTAGCAGTAGAAAGGCTGCAGAAAGAGTCAAGGGCCCAGAGGAGGGGGTGAAGGAGGTGATGGGGTGGGGGCAGAAAGTGGGAGCGAAAGCAGACGACAGAACATTGTTAAAAGCAGGAAAGAGTGTGAAAGGAGAAGATTTTAGAGAAGAAAGTCTTCCGTTGCTATTCGGATTCGAACCCGGGACCTTTGAGTGAGAGGCGAACACATTAACCTCTAGACCGCGAGAGCCCATAAGTTCCAGTAATGATCGTCTGCGTCAGCCCCCCTCCCCCCCTCCTCTCTCTCTCTCTCTCTCTCTCTCTCTCTCTCTTTCTCTCTCTCTCTCTCCTTCTCTCTCTCTTTCTCTCTCTCTTTCTCTCTCTCTCGTTCTCTCGCACTCGCTCTCTCTCTCTCTTTCTCTCTCTCTTTCCCTCTTTCTCTCTCTCTTTCTCTCTCTCTCTTTCTCTCTCGATTTCTCTCCCTCTTCCTCTTTCGCTTTCTCTATCTCTCTGTTTTTCTTCCTCTCTCTCTCTCTCTCTCTCTCTCTCTCTCTCTCTCTCTCTCTCTCTCTCTCTCTCTCATTTTTCCTTCTTCCTTTCTCTTTCTTTCTTTCTCTCTCTTAGTAAGCGTTTTACGGCACTTACAACACAGATAGGTCATACATGTGCCGAAGTTTGGGGATGTTACAACATATTAGCATACAACATGTAGGAAGAGGAGAGATGAAGGTAAAGATACTTGAAACGAAACAACGAGAAAACCAGACCAGAGCATCCACCATTCTCTCTCACCCTTGTGTTCAGGTTTTCCAAATGCATTTCTCTGGTTCTCCTCCTGCCTCGTTTGCCTCCCTTTTTTATTGATGTTCAAATCCTTTATGCTGATTTAAGCGTCCTAGAAACCTCATTTGTCGCTTCCAAATTGGGGATATTGATAATTAATTTTTTTAAATAGTACTTATAAGGAGCACATCCACGCTCTCTACAGCATGCTCTATTCGCTTTGCAACTATTATTACCCCCCGCAGGCTCTAAAACCCAGAAACATTCTCGGCTTCCAGGGAAGCATACAGTGCAAGCAGCGGATTGCTGGCACTAAAACACTAACAAACAACTTTCCTGCTCAAGGCCAGGTACCAATTCCCACCTGGGTGCAAAATGCATTTCCCAAGGACACATGTGTCTGTGTGAGTGGGTTTGTTTGTTGTTGTTATGTTTTTTGTTGTTGTTTTTGTTTGTTGGGGGGGGGGGGTTGGGGGGAGCGACAGCGTGAAAACAAAATGAGACAATTTGGAAATGTGTCGCCATCTTCACATTTTGACTTTTTGAAACCATCTCATTGCAAAGACGTCTGAGTATTCTGATATTTAAATTTCGAAGATATCTGTTCTAGAACCGAGGCTATGATGAAAAGAGCTCCAAAATATTACAATATCATGAAATGAGAAAAACAGATTTAAAGTTTTTTATGCATATTCCTTTACGTTTTAAAAAACTATTAGCCGCGGCTGGTACTTTGGCTTTTTGCGCGACGAGTTTCAGAGCTTTACGTATGTAACAACACACAAACATTAATGACTGGAATAAAATCAAATGATGACTTCATAAAGTTTCTAAACAGACAAAAAGATGCAATTAAGTGCTAAAGCGATAGAATGTCAGGACCTTTGAAGGCTGAACACGAAAGCAAAGAGACCTCAGTCATAGTTTTTAACGTTTTGAGAAAATCAAAGATAAAGAGAACCCTCTAATCAGAACCAAGATTGAGGCATTAAAATTAGTAAAATTTCAATTAAAAGTTAGGAGAGACATAAAGAAACGTAACAAAACTGTGTTGTAAGATGCCCCTTGATGCCTTTCTTTCAAATAACGGCTTTATCTAAAAGCTCCCAGAAAACCGACTCGGTTGAATGTGAAATATACCTATGGTGTTCTACTCTAGACCTATCCCTGTAACAATGGTCTGGGAAAAAACATCTCTACGGGCAAAAAAAATGTTTCCGAAACGAAATTGATTTTAGCAAGGTTTAGTTCGCAGTTCCGTTTGTTATAATAAATGTCTACCCTTGCTCTGTGGAAGGATGTTAACCTCTACACAGCTGTGTAGAAGCATGTACTTGCTCGTGTTCTCCCAAACTGGTTCTCTGCCATTTTCTCTCGTACAAGGGGAAAAGATTCTTTGGGGATATTCTGAGAGAAGTAATGACAACGTGTGCTGTTATTCATTATTAATGTTGTAGTTTGTTTTAGTAGAGGTTTTACAGCGCTCGAAACAGTATAAGATCATATGAGCGCCATGGGGTGGATGTCAACAGAGAAGTCCTTACAGGCAATCAGGCTTACTCTGCTCACTCCCTAGCTTCAACAGCGCAAAGTCTACTTCGAATATCGAAGCACGACGGAAATAGTAGGTCACAAGAGTGTGACAAACATACAAAAGAAGTACAGGTAAAATGACAATGGTAAGGATTAGGAAAGAAAAAGCAGCAGTTCCCTGTTGCGGTTCAGGCACAGTTATGAGCATGACATTGATGAATCAGCCCATTTACATTTACAATTCTACTGTGCATAAGAACATGGTTAATGACCCCCTTAGGGAATGGCCTAAAGACACTTCAGTCAGTAGTACCGCCGGGGGTGGTTTATTATCTAAAAAGATAAAGATAATATTATTATCAAAGGGTGAATTGTGGCGTCGGTGGCCTAGTGGTTAGGCTCTCGGACTCGCAGCCATAAGATCGTGGGTTTGAATCCCGTCAGGGACCCGACGTTGTGTCCTTGGGAAAGGCACTTTACCAAAATTTTCCTCACTTCACCCAGGTGGGAATGGGTACCCGGCTATAGACAGCGAAAAATCTTGTCAGTTTGTTAGTGTTTGAGCGTTTAATCACCTGCTTTCGCTGTATGCTTCCCGGGAAGCTGAAAATGTTTCGGAGTGTTCTATGGTCTGCTGGGGTAATAATATAGTGTAAAGCGCATTGAGCCTGCTGTTGACCGGGGATATGCGCTATACGAATGCTATTTATTATTATTATTATTTATTCGTTTAAAATTTTCATCCGTGCAAACGTTGATGGCGGGTAGTTGGAGGTAGGTCCTACTTCTATACTTTGCCTCTGTTACTTCTGTCTGTCTGCCTCTCTGTTTTTCTCAGCGCTAAATGACAATTGTTGTGTCAATGTGATTCTCTTTACTCAAAGAAACAAACAAACAAAATGCTGATGGAAACATTTTAGCAATAAAAGGGTGAATTGATGCCCTACAGAACGACATCTGTAACGGTTTTGGAACTAAAAAAGATTTGAACTTTACCTTCTAGTTACACTGTTTGAGCAACACACCATCGCGTGTCACCTGAAAGGGGCAGGAGGCAAAGTGGAGGGTGTTTTCTTTTCTGTACTAAATAAGATGTGGCGTCTAAGTAATCTGTTAACTTCAACTCATGGACATTATTTTGATTAACAGCTTATTGTGAAATCAGCAGAATACCTATGTGGATGAGGCCTGGGGAAACGATGCAGTGCTGTAATGAATTGATGTTTTATATTTTGTATTGTCCAGGTATCTCCACGAGGGCTCTTCGTGGGAGAAAATTCATGTAAGTGGCACTCTTTAACGAAGGAGTCCACTAAAAAAGTCCAAGGAGAAGATTCAGGAGGCGTGGGAGGTCCGATGATTTATCAAGAAATACGAGTTTGAAATGACCTCAACAATAATTTCATCGTTATAATTACGTACGCAGAGGTATAGTATTATCAATAGAAAAAAATGCCGGTTTGAGGACATGAAAATAGTTGTGTGAAGACTTTATACGAATTTTACAAAATTGAAATTCACTCAATTTATTGATTCTTTATCTGAGTGTGGATAGAAGTATGTATTCTTGTGCAGAAGGATAAAAAAACAATACTTCTTGGGAGACATGAAAAGACAGATAAATCTTAATTGTCCAGATGCTGGCACATTGGTTTGGTGTTTCATCCCCCCCTTCCACACACACACACACACACACACACACACACACACACACACACACACACACACACACACACACAC
>NW_004797859.1:96648-109400 GCF_000002075.1 Aplysia californica | reverse complement strand
AGAGAGAGAGAGAGAGAGAGAGAGAGAGAGAAGTCCAGATAATAACTTCGGCATCCGCATAGGATATACATATTTAAATTTATGACATTTAATTTTTCAAAAGAAAGCCATAAGGTGACAAGGTTTATTTTGTCTGCACTTTTCATTGTACACGCAAGACATAGCGCTGGAAAGAGGAATCCCTGTCTTGGAAATACGATTGCATGGATTAATTAGTGAAGGTCTCATCCATAAAAGATTGGAAGGTTCTATCAACTCCCGGGGGTAACATGAATAATTCGGCGTTGTTGCGGTGAAACTGAAAGTCTGGGACTAGAGCCAGAGCGCTGCATCTATAATGGATAGACTATCATTTTTTCATGGATTACCCAGGGTCAGAAAGCTTCTTCCGATCACAAAGAGTTACTCATTTCTAAGTCTACAGAGTATTGATGCCGCCATGGTTTGCAGAAATAGAGCTGTCATCACTTACGAAGAGTATTCTAGGTAGATAGCTACGCGCGCACACACACACACACACACACACACACACACACACACACACACACACACACAAAGCGCACGCGTGCGCACAACTACACATCCACACACATTCTCTTTCTCCCTCTATTTCTCTCGCGCACGCAAGCACGCAGACGAACGCACACACACGCATGCACACACGCGCGCACACACACACACACACACACACACACACACACACACACACACAGGCATAAACACGTGCACACACATCCATACACGCATACACGCCTACTCTCTCATACATCCTCTCTTTCACACGAGCACATTATATTTAATAATATACATGTTTACACTTACAAGTACAAACAGGCCCATAGTCACACGCATATGATATACATGAACAGTTATAGAAAACAAAACAAAAAACGTTTCAGCAAGTTACGAAATCAAAATTCTGATAGAAACCAGATGCTATTCTTATGGTAAATGCTTTAAAGGCCATAGAAATACACAAGATCATTAAGATGGAGTGAATTCAAAAGAACTATATTGGTGAAAAAAATGGCCTTCTCTGTCTTTGTGTTTTACAAATTAAAAACATAAATCTTTTACGTTTTTTAAGTGCATGTGATAATGCATAATTCATTGAAATAAGGTAATGTAAACGTTAAAGTTTTTCGTGCTTTCCGCATTAATCAATTCAGTTTTACTTTATCTTGATGCATTGTGTTTCCGGCTCATGACGTCATACAGAAATGTATCAAACTTTGTATCGTTCATTGATAGAATACGGACAATAAAGATAACCAAGTTTAAAATTTCATGTATGAGCTTCCTCGGAAAAAGATTTTTGTTCACTTTTTCATGCAGGGGAAAAGTGCGGACATGTCAAAAGAATGTGTTGTCTATGAAAGCACCCAAGTACTTGTAATCTGACACTTGCTTGACGTGTTCATTTTCTCATCTGGAATAGCTGCAGTGGCAATTTCTGTTTACTACTAAAATCGACAACACAAATTCGTTAGACATTGTCGAGAACTGATGAAATGACGTATTCTACACTTCTCCCATGGCGGTATGCACATTGCAGAGGGTCCTGGGGGTCCAATGTATATTATTCTTAGCCTTTTCAAAATAAGCATGTTCTAGATATTTGTTCATAGCAACAAACGTTAAGGCTACTTCAACTTAAATTAGTTCTGTCATTACACCATAGACTGAAGGCGCTGGATCGGAAAAGTAACTAAAGTTTTAAAAATCGTTATACTGTTTATAGTTTCTCTCTTTGGAATAGGGGCAACTTCTGAATAGGTAACTTAAAATGTTACACTAGGTATCAGAAAACGAAAAGGGAACCAAAAAAGAGGTTATAAAACAGAGACAAGGTTGGAGTTTTTAGTTTCTTTGAGAGTTTTATAGCACTTGCAATACGAATAGACCGTATTAAAAGTTGTTCCCGCATACGATCCAGACATAGGGGATTGCCTTGTTAGTGATCGTATTAGTCCTGAATAAAACAGGTGTTACTAGAGAGTTGCATTCCAAGAAAAGGAGAAACAATGAGAATGATGAATGTTGGGTAGGAAAGAAGGAACAAACCATACTACGGTACACTTGTACAAACCTTTTTGTGTTGCAAGTGCCGTAAAACTCTCATTAGATCAAAGGGCCCACCTACCACTCACTCACAAAGTATAAGATAAAAAAAACTGAAAGGCGGGTCGGAGACGCTGGAATACGACAACGGCAAATAGTGAAACAGATTAAATAAAAGTAACTGCACATGGAATTTATTTTTTTAAAATTAAGGTGAGTCAAAGGGAAAAGTAGGACATTACCTTGGTGTAATCTGCCGCGTCCTCAAGTTCTGCCTCGGTCGGTGACTCGTTTCTGTGTGACTGGTATTCTTTTTCAACTTTCCGCACGTAAAAAATGCCCTGAAAATGACGCTAATCTCTAACCTGATTGTTTTGTTTTGTTCCTTTTTAGTTGGGGTTTTTTTTTTGGCTTTCCTTGAGCTGCTGTTAAAAGGAGATTTATGCTAAAATTCGTCCCCTATTTCACTTAGTTTTATTTCGTTTTGTTTTGGGGTGTTTAAACTTTTAATGATTGTTTTTTTTTACTTTAGAAGTGGAGATTTTCCTGTCGTTTTCTCTTCGAGGCAGAAACTTGAGAACAATCAAACCACAGACTCCCCAGCAAGCTCTGAGCACCACACCTTCTGTTCCTTCACCCTTGTAGACTTTCTATATTCTCACACGTCTTGGGGGCTAAACCGACGAGCCATATTCGGCCTGGTCACGTGACTCACCGTTCGTCCAAGTGACAGCAAAGGACAGCTTGTGGAGACAAATGATCCACGCTGTGCGTGTTCAAGGCCAGAAGGTTCGGTCTGCGGTAGAATATTGTTGTAAAGCGTTGATAGGTCAGTTTTGTTCTATGTTAACAGTCGTGTGGGGATGGTTTGTACACCTTTCTGGCCCCTGCTGCCCTTTCGCTCTGCTCCTTGAACTTCTTTGTTCGTGTGTTGTTGTTTTGTTTGTTTTTTACAATGTAGATCTAGGTGTGTTCAGTTTTTTTAATTTAGATATTCTGTAAAGAACATAACTTTAATCTATAGCTTACAATGAGCTTCTTGTTGTCTTCATTTATTTTCCACAGAAGGTCAAGTGCAATTGTTTTAGTCTTTGTATGTTATTTTCGTTTCGTTCTTTTTTTTTCAATGTATACATTTAATTTAGGTTTTTTTCGAATTATTGTTGCCTTATTATCAAGACAGTCTGGAGAATAGTATTCAGTTTCTATTCTTCATCAAGAGTATGTCTTGATAGTGTTGAATTTGTATGGTTCACCGTCTATTCAACATGCGTTGACATGGGAATCTTAAAAGAAAAGGAAGAATGGCCGAGGGGGAGGGGGAGTATTAAACTCGACGAAGGATGTCTTAGTAAGTTACTAAATAGGGGTGTAGTCCAGCCTTTTGTATGAAAGCTCTCTTTAGCATAAACCCTCATGAATTTACCCAAGCATGATTTGTTGCTTCTTTGCAGACGGTTTATTTGAGCATACATGATACAGCTGCTTTATCTGGGCGATTGACATAGAGAAAATAGATTGTCCAAGTACTACTTCCCTCTTTTCTTCAGATCTTGACTTTCTCGACATGCTCCAAAGGAATGACTTGGTCAGCAAGTTTGGAATCAAGTGTGGAGTACGGGTTTGTCTTATTCTCATATTATTCTTGCGTGGCGTCGTTAGCCTAGAGGTGAGGCTACCGGACCCGTAGTCGTGAGATTGAGGGTTCGGGGGTTCAAGCCTCTGCTCGGTCCGAGGTTGTTTCCTTGGGAAAGGCACTTAAGCGAATTTCCAGTTTGGCTCGGTCCTTCCGGAGATGGACGTTAAACTCAGAGGTCCTGCCTCTTAGATAATCCAATAGTGTTGATAGGGGCGTTAACCTTTACAATTTCATCATTTTTTAAATACCTTCTTGCGGCGAATGCACTATTGTGCATAGCCAGTGGGGATTTTTGGTTGTTTTTTCTCAATCTTTGTTCATTCTTCTTTGTTCGTACCACTGAAACAAGTGCACAGTGACCCTCTCTGTCAGAAATTCTTTTTAAAATATCTGCTTCCGAGTTCCCAAACTTTTTATGAAGCAAACAGGAATTTTTCCTGCCACAAATTGTTGGTTTTTTATTTGGGTAAGTGTGCAAATAGAAAACGCTTTTCAGATTGGGTGTACATTTTTCGTATTTTAATGGACATTGTACATACTAGTGTGGTGAAGCTGTCACGTTTGGGGTATTCTAGGGTGTTCTAGAATGCGGAGCACTTACCTTAGACGCTACTCGAGGAGGGGGGAAGGCATAACCGACTTTACCTCAGCCTTGATTAATTCTCTCTTGAAGAAACATTTTATCCTGTAAATAGACATGTTCAGCTTGAGAAGTTAGTTGTACATGCCTGTGTTTTCGAATAAGAAATAATATGTGACGAGTAGATTATGTTTTTTTGTTGTTGTTTTTAATTGGGATTTTTTGTTGAGGGTTTGTTTTTTTTGGTTTGTTTTTTAAAGTTTTATTTGATTTGTGAGAAATACATCGGTACGACAGTGGCATGATTGACCAGTGTTAGGAAAGACAATATTTGTCATTTTGGAGAGCGGTGGGGCACAACCTGCCCTTCTGTTAACGAAACGGGCAGATTTTCAACAGCAAAGCAAACTGCTAAACAAACTGAGTTTTAAAAAAGGGTCCCCCATCAGAAAATAACAACCTTCCACTCTACATTGTTGAGAAAAAAGTGGTCATCCTAGACAGGTTTTTAGAAATGCATATTAGTAGGTGATACGAAAATAGTAGCCTCTTAATGATTGAAAAAAGGGTGGGGGTTGTTTCTTTGTTTGTTTTTGGCTTTGCTTTTTTTTTCCTTCGATTTTCTTTGGGGGGGGGGTTGTTGTTGGGGTGTTTGTTTGTTTTTTTGTGGGGGGAGTTGGCATTGTTGTTGTTGTTGTTGATGTTGTTGTTGTTGTTGTTGTTGTTGTTGTTGTCCTTGTTGTTGTTTTGTCCAAGAGGACCACCTGTCGAATATGGCTACATTTGGTCTAAAAAATACGAGAGGGTGGCTAAGTTTGTAATTGTAGATGCTTTACGCCGTCATCGACGCAATGTATAATAATAATAATATGAGAGACGGACTGCTTCGACTGTGCTTGACAGAGTCAACTCGGGCTGAAAGAGATACAATGTCCCAGCAGACAGACGGAGGCACTCGATAAAGATTCTCCCTCACACAAGTCACTACCTTAAAGTTACAAGGTTTTTTCTCCTTGCAGTAGCCAGTTTTGAGAAATTTGACGTCAAATATTTTGAGTTTCACAACATGTCAAGCTTTTTTAAAATGCAATTCTTTGAACATCTTAATAATGACTCCTAAAATAATCTTACGATTTTGATAGAGCAGATAGACCATTTGGTTTCTGGCCTCTCTGCTCTAGTAACTCAAAACGGCCAAAATTATCAGGGGAAAATTGTAATTCTAAGGTAGAGATATGTCGAGCTATCATCTTCTGCGTTCGACGACGCAGAAGCGCCTTATAGGGGGTGCCAACATACGCGATCGGGTCGGGTCGGGTCGGGTCGGGTCGGGTCGGGCCGATCGAGTCGGGGTTTCAGTGCACACTACAGCCCCGCCGCGATTGTACCCGACGACCTGGAAGTTAAAGTAGAGAAACCTCTAACTTACATGCGACTACACAGAGGCCGTAAACCGGGCTACGATTGGCTGAACCTTTGACCCATGAATACATAAAATATACCAGCCTTTCTCTTGGACTTTCCGCAATCCCTCTCTCTGTCTTTGAGTGAGTGTGTGTGTGTGTGTGTGTGTGTGTGTGTGTGTGTGTATGTGTGTGTGTGCGCGTGTGTGTTTGTTCGTGAGTGTTAGCTTGCTTGCTTGCTAACTTGCTTTAGTGTCTCTCTCCTTTCTTGCCTATTTCTCACTTCCCATATCAGAGACCTAGATCTAGATGTAAACATTGCTAGATCTAGGTCTCTGAATATATCTTTCAACTTATCTCTCTCCCTCCCTGTCACTCCCACCACCCTCCCTCTGTTGTGCTCCTCCTCCTTCTTCTTATTCGTCTCCTTCTTCCTCTAGGCCTATGAGCGCTCCAAACCCGCTGTGAGAAGTGAGAAGACGGTCAAAGGCGTGAGACCGAAACCGGGAATTCCCAGAGAACTTACTTAATGTATTCATGGGCCAAATTGGACACGTGACTCAGCCTTGTTGTGATTGGCTGCAAACCCCCTGATCGCGCGATTTGCAGGCCAGAAAACAAACGCGTTTGTTTTTGTAGGTCACCGAACGTGTCGATCGTTTTGTGCCACGATTGCCGCTTTGCGCCCTCAATTTGGCTAGCCCTACTACCCGATGGGCCCGACCCGATCGCGTATGTGGGCACCCCCTATAACCTACCGCCACACCAAAGAAGCCGATGATACTTTAGTTGTGGTGGTGAGGGCATCTTCTGAGGTCACATGGTAGGCAGTGTCCACGTCCTCATAAATGCATAACACCAGGAAGACGGAGAACGAGGTGTGGACTCGGTCATAACTAGGTCACGCTTTGGAGGGCTTATGTCATCTGCTTGTAAACCGTGGCAATATTGGTAATTTCGATGGGCGGTGGGAATCACTCAATGGTTGGGGGGGCGCCTTTCTGTTAAAGAAACAGCCAGATTCCTAAGAGCAAAGAGAAAAGCAAAACAAATTGCGTAAAAAAGGTCCACCATCAGACAGAACAGTCTTCCCCAATACTTTGCTGAGAAAGGAAGTGCAGGTCATCAAAGACAGGTTTTCGTCTTGGACAGGTCTGAGATTAACAATCTCCACGGTATGTCCTACTAAATGCATAACACCCGGAAGACGGAGAACGAGGTGTGAACTCGGTCATAACCAGGTCATGCTCTGGAGGAGGCCTTGTGTCATCTGCTTGTAATTCCTGACGATACTGGTAATTTGGGTGGGCGGTGGGAATCACCCAGCACCACTGAAGAGTGTGTTGTGTGTGTGGGCGGGGGGGGGGGGGGTTACTTAACCTGCCTTTCCGTCAACGAAACAGGCAGGTTCCAAACAGCAAAGAGAAATGCAAAACAAACTGCGTAAAAAAAGACCCACAATCAGAAAAAAGACAACTTTCCCCTACACATTGTTGAGAAAGCAAGTGCAGGTCATCTTAGACAGGTTTTTGTCTTTGACGGGTCTTAGTCTAAGATGAACAGTCTTCACATCCTCACAAGTGCATCGCACCAGGAAGACGGAGAACGAGGTGTGAACTCGTTCATAACTAAGTCACGCTCTCGGCGGCGTGTATCATCTGACACTTTCAACACTAAAACGCAATGTCAAATGACTGTGGATTAGTGAGGGGAGTGACGTGTTATTTACTGTGACGTAAGACAGGTAGATGGGAGTGTGCGATGTACATTGTACTTTTGTGGGAAAAGCATGAAGGAGATTTTTTAGAATTTAATGTAGATGCTTTTACACCGTAATATACACAACCCGGGCTGAGACGAATACAATGTCTCTGCAGAAAGACCGAGATATTCTATAGAAATTCTCCCCATACCGGAATCGAACTGGGGTCTCCTGAGTGCTACAGCGAAGCACCTTACTGCTACAACTCAGAAACTGAGGGAGAGGGATGGTGGCGCAGGATAGACAATGCTTGGAGCTTGTTGTTTTTGTAACACTTTTGTTGCTTATGTTGCTGTGGTTAATGTTCTTAATTTAGTTGTTCTATTTGTTCTTGATGTTAGTCTGTCTGGTGTTGATGATGTTATCGTTGTTTTTGCTCTTTATAGCTTTTGTTTTTACACGTCTCTGGGCACCGTATAAATTGCTCCAGACCAGTTGATTGCAAGCCGAAAGCTCACAAAACCGCTTTTAACCCTCTTGAAATTGGTACGTAAGAGCTTTTTATCTTTTATTTTATCCCTATCACATCTGTATATTAGTAATAACACTCAGCTTTGCATCCTTCTTGATTCCAAATTTATCTACCTTTGGAGCATATCGAGAAAGCCAAGATCAGAATGGAGGAACGTAGAATTTGGGCAATATAGTACCTCAATGTCTAACGCCTATGCAAAGCTGTATCATGTAAACTGCTTTAGAATCGTCTGTCAAGACGCAAAAAGCTATACAATCATGCGTTACAGCTAGAGCTATCATCAATCGTCACCCCCAACCTCCTCCCACTGGGTAGACCATTTTATTTGTATTCCCAGTCTCCCTACCTCAGACTGTTGCAGCAATTTGGGGCACCATTTATTCAGTCCATGAACAGCCAAGTAAAATTTAACAGCTTGTTTAAATGAGGGCGTCTGAGTATTAACTCGAGCTGTTGTTCGTTGGTTTTTGTTTTGTTTGTTCTGTTTTGTTTTGTTGTTGGTGGGGGGGGGGTTGGAGGGGGTTAGGGGGATGTTGTTTTTGTTTGTTTTTGTTGTTGTATTTTGGGTTTGTTGATGGGTTTTTGTCTTTCTTTTGTTTTCTAATTGTTCTCTTGTTTGTTTGTTTTTAACGCAGTCTTCCGGTCACATACTGCCAGTTCTCAGGGTCGCACTACATTAATCACATTCAGACCAGCACACAGGTATCAGCTTACCTCTTCGCCATACCTTCTGCCCAGCTGTAGCGTGGTCTGATCAGCTGACCAAGCACATGTAGATACAAAAATAGACACGTACTGAGTTCCCCTTCCTTCCCTTCCCTTCCCTTCCCTTCCCTCCAAATGCCTTGACTTGACAAAGTCAACAGATGATTTTAGATCTGACACCTTAATTTCATATTTCCATCTCACGTCCATCGCAATTGTTCTCTACCACAAGACTTCTTTACGTTGATTGAACGTACACACTCAGTCTAAGGACAGGATGGCGGAAAAACGTTTTAGCAAATGACAGCTGTGAGCAGGTTTTAAAATCGACTTGTCGCGAAAATGATTGACTGTGGCCGTGTTGGACAGACAGGGCTCTGACAAGTTAAAAATATAGGGGGAAAATGTACAAGTCTAACGAAACTTGCTGTTAGTACCGATGATCGCTTCGGAGAAATGACCGGTAAGGCAGGTTCTACAACAGGTCGCACAGTGGGGGCTTTCCCGAAAAATGCTGTTTTTGAGAAAATCGAAGATAAAGTTTTTGGACCCTTGTTCAGTTTCTTTAAAAGTCAAGGAGGGTTTTCTCTATAACCAAACTCACCAATGAAACCAAACTTCTCCTATACGTTGGGCGATGCTCACTTTTGGTGAAGGTCAAGATTTCTGGAAACCCCCGAAAACAAGGTGGCCCGCTTGTCCCTAAGAGCCACCAATTGTAGTCCTGTGGCGAATCAAGCAGTGATTTCAGACTCACAGTAATGTCAAGAATGTGTCAGTGACACGGGGTTTGGATGGGTGGTCACTTGGGTGTGTCCTTGAGCAAGACACGGCAACCCAAGCTGAACAAACAGGGTGCTGTGGCCAACAACCAGCAATAGCCTGTTCGTAAAATTGTTCTTTATTTTTGTAATATTGTGTATATTTATGTAAGTATGTATGCATTTCTTATTATTTATGTATATTTGTTTGCCATTGTAACCTAGATGTCCCCACGAGGATTTAAAAAATGTAATTTATTTATTTATTTTGTTTTATTGTTTATTTTTATATAGAATACACCCTTTCCCAGATCTACGTCATGCTCTGTAATGTGCTTTACAACAGTATCGTTCCTCAGAATCACAATTTTGTTTTCTGACGTTTTGGCAGTTTTGAGTTACTAGAGGACGTTGAGCCAGAGACTAAACGTGCTATTTGCTCTGTCTCTCTCTCTCTTTTTTTTCTTTTTTTTGTAAGTGTTTTTTTTCGCGCACACAACTACACAAGGTCATGTGAGCGCGCAGGACACTATAAAACATTTTCAGTTGGTAGGAATTGTTGAATTTTGCCCTGGTGAAGGCCGAAGCCTCCTCTTATCGTGTGCAACTTGCACCCTGAACCTCCGAGATTTTTCACCATTGTCCGAGAAGGCTAGGTGTAGATCTTTCCTACCAGAAGATCTGGGGTGTATGTAGCTTAAAGACAGCAGTAAAAGGGAGCCAGGGAGAAGCAGTAGAAAGGCTGCAGAAAGAGTCAGGAACCCAGAGGAGGGGACAAAGGAGATGAGGGGATGGGGGCAGAAAGTAGAGACGAAAGCAGACGACAGAACATTGCTAGAGAACAGGAAAGGAGGTGAAAAGAGACAACTTTAGAGAAGACATTTTTTCGGTCGCTACCCGGATTCGAACCCAGGACCTTTGAATGAGAGGCGAATACCTTAACCTCTAGGCCAAGAGAGCTCCCGCTATCTGCTCTATCATAATTGTAATATTATTCGGAGTCGTTATCAAGATATTTTAAAAAATTGGGTTCGAAAAAGCTTGACATGTTGTGAAAATCAAAATATTTTAACGTCAAATTTCTCAAAACTAGGAACTGAGCAGACAAAACTTTCTCATTCTTGGGAAGCGACCTGCCAAAACCCTTATGCGTGGCTGGTGATGACGTCAGACAGTACCTGGGCAGGCATTGTCTCTGAATAAGAATAACAGAACGGACGAGAAATGACCTATTGGGGAGATGGGGGTGGGAGGGAGAGGAGAGAGAGGAAGGGGGAGAAGAGAGGGGGAGAAGGAGGGTAGGAAGGGAGAGGGAGGAAGGGAGAGGGTGGAGGGGGGTATGAGTGTTGCCGTCATGACAGAGGTCGAGTGACAAAAGAGACAGGTCAGCAGAAGTGTTCGCTTGTCTGAGATCATGAACCGCTATCACCTCCCTACCTACGTCACCAGTTTCTTGAGGGCTCCCCTGTCGTTCTTGGGCTCTCTAAGGAGTTCTTATTGCACTTTGAGAATAAATCATTTTGGGGTGGGGAGGGCAGAAAGCGTAAGGATGGGGTGGTGGAGCTTGTGTTTAATATGACCAAAAAAGGGGTCAATCAATGTGGAAAAATTCCAAGGCGGTCATCCATTGTTGAGGAGAAAAGTGATTGCTTTAGAAATTTAGAAAGATGGACATCTTGGAAAGTATCATTTGAAAGAAGAAAAACTCATGAGGGGAGGCGGTAAGTGGTCGTTTGTACAGGTGATTGTCTTGGACAGTTGACCCTCAGAGCTGGTTTGAATACTTTCAAGTGGTCATTTTGGGGGTTATACCAATAAATAAATCATAATTTTCCCTTTGTTTTTTCGTAAAAATAGACTTTGCCCCCCCCCCCCTCCCCTTTTTCAACCTCCAATTCGGAACTGATTTAACCTGTTACACACATCAAAAGACGCCACTCTTGTGGGGACTATACTATTCGGGTTGTTCTTCATTTTTGCACACAGATGACATGAAGAATTGTTTCGAGTATCGTTGTCTGTCTTCTGGGACGTTGTATCCCTTTAAACCTCGGTTGGCTTTGACGTAGAGGTGTGATCGAAGCACCCCAGCTAGGTTGCATCGATTAAGGCACAAAATAGTTATATTCTTGATAATAATAATTTAGCTTCCACAAATCACAAAAGTCAAGCTATCGACTATTCGTTCAACATCTCATTTCAGAATTAATCGCAAGTTATTGCTTTGACCACAAATAAAATGATTCAAGGAAATGAGCTGTGTAAGATTTACTGTTTGCCCGATTACTATTGTTTTTACCATCTTAGTACGCCAAAATACTGTGAATCCTGTAGTGCGTACTGAGGGAGGGGTGGGGAGTGCACTTGAAAGTTCAAGATAGTTATTTATAGGTCGATTTGGAAGGTATTCTGCAGGTGTATTTACTATAATATTGAGAAAGGATGGTCCCTTTCTTTTCCTCCGTACGTCAACGAGTTCATTAGAGATCCAAAATGTATTTTTGGTGCCGGTGCCCGGGGATCTTGTTCGAGAAGTCAGTGACCCCCAAAAAAGAAGCGAACTGGGGTCATAAACCTGTCAATCAACCATAACCCGAACACACATCCTCGTCCACAAAACGGTCTTCTATAGCGAGTGTGCCCCAGTCATTGCTTAATGTGACAGCAAAGCGTGTAGAAAGCAATATATGTGTACATAGTTATGGAATGCCATTTCAATGAACGATGGCTTTGTCAGAGGTAGATTCTGTAGATTGTAATGTTAGAGTAACTCACGCCCTGCGTCGTCTTTTGGTTATTCATGAGATTGTTTTTTAGTGCTGGTGGGTGGGGTATTTTACGTGATGGCCATACTTCCTCCCAATTGTGCGGTTTCGGTGTACATTATTGCACTTGCTCCCTGTATTGAGTGAACTTCCTTGCCGCTAAAACTGAAGAGGTCAACTGTTTCCTTTTCTTTTTCAACATTCGTGGCACCCCCACTGACACAATTTAGATCATTTAGGAGGCGGGCTTCGACACTACATGGAAGAGTCAACACCCTGGCTTAGAGAGATGCAATGTCCCAGCAGAATTACTGAGATACTCGAAGACAATTTTCCCCACTCGAGATTCGAACGTGAGTCTTTTGCGTGCGACAGTGAAGTGCCAAATCGCTACACCACATACACTATAGTGTTTTTCCTCACTGTCTCTTGTGCTGCAACCTTGGACTTGACGTCACATCCAAGCTGAGAGTGGTAGCAGCAGTCGTCTACGAGAAGGGAAAAGACTGCAATTTCTGGAAAAAGAGAGAGTGAAAGTGAGATGGAACAAAAGGATCGCGCGTGTTCGCTCATACACACACACATACACACACACACACAC
>NW_004797859.1:89124-94635 GCF_000002075.1 Aplysia californica | reverse complement strand
TGGCGGAGAGTCGCTCTGCGCGTGTGTGTGTGTGTGTGTGTGTGTGTGTGTGTGTGTGTGTGTGTATGTTTTGCGTTTGTGTGTGTGTGCGTGTGTGTGTGTGTGTGTGTGTGTGCGTGTGTGTGCGTGTGTGCGTGTGTTTGTGTGGGGGGAGGGGGGTGTGCTTGTGCACATGGTAGATATCAAATGTGAAAGAGTTGATGAGAAAGTGTTTGCGTGTGTTTGTTTGTGTGTGTTTGGTTTATGTAGGTATCAGAAGTAAAGATTTGCTCAGAAAATATGTATGTGCGTATGAAAGAGAAAGACAGACAGACAGACAGACAGACAGACAGACAGACAGACAGACAGACAGACAGACAGACAGAGAAACGACCAGATTGGTAGAGCCCATGGTTGCATTGGGAAATAGTTTCTTTATAGGGATAGGTCAGGCGCCGTCGGCTGAGAATCACGCCGAAAGAACTAAGACTCGCTAAGCTGAGACCTATATAAATGAGGTATAAATAGGACTGGAGAATAAAAGGAACAGATCGAGACAAAGATAAATGGGCTAGGGTCAGACAGCGGATGACGCAAAAAATTGCTGAGCTAAGTGGACAATAAAACAGCTAAATGATTAGTGTTGTGAGGAGTAATGCTCGGATTCTAATTGAGACGGCGTAATGAGACTGATGGAGACGAGGAGAAAGAGGAGGAGGAGGAGGAGGAGAAGGAGAAGGAGAAGGAGAAGAAGAAGAAGAAGAAGAAGAAGAAGAAGAAGAAGAAGAAGAAGAAGAAGAAAAAGAAGAAGAAGAAGAAGAAGAACAGCAGCAGCAACAACAACCACAACAACAACAACAACAACAACGAGAGTTGCAACAAATAAATACACAACAACACAGATAACAACAACACTACAACAACAACAACAACAACACTACAACAACAACACTACTACAACACAAGAACAACAACAACACTACAATAACAACAATAACAACAGCAACAACACTACAACGACAACAACAACTGCAACAACATTAATATGAGCAGGAGATAGACGATGATGACGATGAGAAAAAGAAGAGGAGAGGAGTAGGAGGGGGGTGGGAAGAACAATGGAGAGTAGCAGTAAGCATAATAGTAGGAAGAGGGTATTTTTATGACTGTGTTGATAAGTTGATAATAATCATGATGTTTTATTTCACCAAAAATTCAACCTCATCTTCACCAACAGCAACAATTGTCTTCAAACAGCGATTTTCGGTGCAAAACGTGTCAAAGTATTGGCTGAATCAGCGAAAAAAAACCCAACTAAATAGGAAATTTTCCTGACTTTGAATTCCCCCCCCCCCCTTTCCCCTTCTCCATCCTCTCCCCCCTCTCTCTCTCTCTCTCTCTCTCTCTCTCTCTCTCTCTCTCTCTCTCTCTCTCTCTCTCTCTCTCTCTCTCTCTCTCTCTTTCTCTTTCTCTCTCTCTCTCTCTTCTCTTCTCGCCACCCTCTTTCTCTCTCTCTTTCTCTCTCTCTCAGCCTCTCTCCTCTCTCTCGCTTCATCTCTCTCTCTGTCTCTCTCTCTGTGTCTGTCCTTATCTATCTGTCTGTCTATATTTCTATCTATCTATCTATCTATCTATCTATCTATCTATCTATCTATCTATCTATCTATCTATCTATCTATCTATCTATCTATCTATCTATCTATCTCTACTATCCCAATGGTACGATAAGACAGTTAATCTTTAGCACCATAATAATAAAGGTAACTTTTCTGAGGTATCATCGTTATTTATTTAACTTACTTTTACTTTTTCATCCTCTGTTTCCCTTAACCGCCGATGAGAGATGCAGTTTTCTATTGTAGGCCTGCACCGCAGCTCTTTCAATTGGAATATTATGATTTCTAATCGTTTCCTTGACACTTTCATTCCACCTTTTGCGTGGCCTTCCTCTTCCTTTATAGTCTGAGTGCTTAGTGTTATAGGCTCTTGAGGCTGGCTGGCTAGGTGACATAAGTAATAGGTGGGTAATCCATTCCATTCTCTGTTTTGTTTTCTATGAAATGCAGGCAGGACTCAGTGCCAATAGCTGCTCTTACTTCATTTCTCTTCCTGTCTCGTCTTTTGAAATTAAGGGTTTTGCGGAGACATTTCATTTCGTATGCAGTGATTTTGCTTTCACGGGTTTTACTTAATGTCCAGGTCTGGCACTGGTAGCGTAATGTTGGTATAAATATTGAAGTGATAAACTGTCTCTTTGTGTCCTTGGAGAAGTTTGAATGACATCGGAGGGGTGTGGGCTTGTAGTTGACAGCGTTGGCTATTTGAGTTCCCATTTCTATTTCTCTGCCTATGGACCCATTTTCAGAAAAAGTGCTGCCAAGATATTTAAACTCCTTCACCTTTTGTTTATCATTGACATGGATATTCAGAGGTCTATAGTTTCGGCTCACTTTCACAAAATCTGTTTTTGATGTGCTTATTTTCATGTCAAATTTCTCGTAGCTATTGTTCAGTTCGGTAGCTCAATTTTGGAGGCTTTGTTTTGTTTGGATGAATAAGATATTGGTCGTCTGCGAATAGATGTTCATTTAGGCCTTCTAGGCGTTGCTTTGTGTCTTGCGTTATTGTGTCTATGTTATAAACAGGAGGGGAGATAACACGCATCCCTGTAGTACTCCAGGTCTTACTTTGGTGGACCACATTAATACGGTCGACGGGACGTCATGAGAGAAAGTCATTTTTAGAAAATAGTTGGGGGGGGGAGGGGTCGAAATTTGGTTAAACATGTACCTAGTTTCTTCTGACGTCATATTCCCCTGTCTCAAGACTCTGCAACGAACAAAACAAATCTAGTTCTCTTTGTCTGCACTTTTTTGTATGACAATTTTAGTCAGGTGTAATCACAATGTTCTTTTTTTTCCTACATAATTCCCAAATATTCTTCTTCTTTTTATTATTATTTGTATTATCATTACTGTTATTTTTATTAATTTTTTTATTGTTATTTTTGTTATTATTATTATTATTATTATGATTATTATTAATAGTAGTAGTAGTAGTAGTAGTAGTAGTAGTAGTAGTATCATCATCATCATCATCATCACCATTATTATTCTTATTATCTTTATTTTCCCCAGATCCGACCACACTACGGAAAGATGAAGTAGGTAGCCTTAATGAGGTACGTGTCTTACTACGCAAAAAAAAACAAGGAGCAATTTTAAGTGAAAACAATGGAGAATGCACTTTAGAACTTAGTGTAGTGCACTTTTTGCAGTCGAAATATCCAAAACCTTTTACATCGCCACAATGCAGTCGATGTTTGGGCAGCCTATCATCGCGGAAGGAAATGTGTGCGGGAATGTTCCCTCATCAACTTATTTTGCAAAGAAGAATGTTGATAAAAGACTGCAGATGACTTGGTAGACACAAACAGGTTTTTGCTCTTTTGC
Organism: Aplysia californica; assembly: GCF_000002075.1. Classification (NCBI taxonomy): domain Eukaryota; kingdom Metazoa; phylum Mollusca; class Gastropoda; order Aplysiida; family Aplysiidae; genus Aplysia; species Aplysia californica. The sequence goes on along the minus strand of NW_004797859.1, from coordinate 91,204 downwards.
TTAAACGTGTACATAAGCCCATGTTTACATTGTGCACTCATGTTTGTGAGTTTGTGTGTGTGTGTGTGTGTGCATGTTGTGTGTGTGTGTGTGTGTGTGTGTACACGTCTGTGTGTGGGGGGGGGATGCTCATAGTACTATAGTACTCATGTATCAGTGTACACTTGTGTGGTGGTGTATGTGTGTGTTTGTGTGAGTGAGTGCGTGTGTGTGTCTATTTGCGTATGCGTGTGTGTGTGTGTGTGTGTGTGTGTGTGTGTGTGTGTGTGTGTGTGTGTGTGTGTGTGTGTGTGTGTGTGTTCGTGTATGTAAATATATTGTGCATGGGGGTGGAGACATAGTATTTATATACGTCAATGTAGGCATGTGTATTGGTGTCTGGGTGTTTGTGTGTGTGTGTGTGTGTGTGTGTGTGTGTGTGTGTGTGTGTGTGTGTGTGTGTGCATATTATTATGTGTGTATGTGTGTGTGTATGTGCGTGGGTCAGTGTGTCTGTTGTGTGTGTGTTAGCAAGCATTTCTGGACATGGAAAGTAGTAGTTATAGTATACGTTATCACAATAACGTCCCAATTTTACCAGGAAGCAGATAAGAACAATGGTAACGTTGATGAATAAGCAAAAGGATCCCCCAACAACCACTCACACTAAATTGTCACGGGTGGCACCATCTGTTTGGTCATACTCACAAGAGTTACCTTCAATGTTAAATATTTTAAATCAGACTTTTAAACATCACCTTTCTAAACAACAATTGTTGGTCGTTTAAAAAACTGTAAATGTCCTACCCCCATCCCCCGCCCTTGCAACGCTATGAGATTTCTTAAGAGATGGAAGAAGTAACCCAAATACATTTTTCTTGGACAAACTCTATTTTGAAATGGGTAAAGCTACATTTTGACAGCCCCACCCCACCCCTATTTTAAAAATAAGTGACTGCATATTAGGTTTTGGGGCCTTCAATTTCAATTTCCTGTCCAATCTTCCATCGTGTTTAAATATGCTCCCAGGTATGAAAATTCTTCAACCTGTTTGAGTTTTGTCACGTCGGTGGGCCTCGGTTTTTTGCCGATTTTCATGACTTCTGTTTTTGCAATGCTCATTCTCTTCTTGTAGACCTTTGCATTTTTCATTCAGGCTTATTATATATTCTTGCAAGCAGAAGATTGAGAGCAAGCGAGGCAGGGGTAGGCCCAGAGCAACCTACTTGGGGAACCTGAATAAGTGGGTGACAGGGAAAGATCAGGAAAACGTAGCTTTTTTTAAGAGCATCCGAGCAAAGGAATGAATGGAGATCCATGATCCCCGATGTCAGTCGCAGATCTAGCGTTGGATGATGATGCAAGCAGAAAACAGGAGTTCATTTGCGTTGGTGGTGTAGTTGTTATATGTATTTGCCTCTCCTTGATCAACACTTTTCTTTCAGAACAGTTAGAACACGTGTCTTGAAATGTTCTTGTTCTTCTCGAATGTTTCCAGGTATTGCAAACAGATTTTCGAACGTCTTTTTTAACCGCTCAAGTACGAGTTTTCTTAATTTAGTGGTTTCATTTTCCTGTTCTGAAATTTACTACCTCTCTTCCGACAGGTTTTTTGTCTTTCGTCCACAAATTTTTCACATTCCTGTTTTAGTTGTTATTCCGACCTCTGGTCATTCGACATGGAAGAGCCTGGCTCCTGACAGACACAGTTGGAGAGCAGCAGGCACGTTGGGCAGCAAGTCTTACTACTCATGAGGCTTCACGAAATTAAAATGCTGAAGCCAAGCGAGATACTCGATTGCTACTCACATCAGCAAGTCGAAAAGAGGCTTTTAATTGCTCAAAATGTGATAGACACTTTCTGCCAGGATTTGCCCCAGTCGTCATAGCAGAAGCCAGAAGTCATCGTAACACCTATATCTTCCGTTTCTCTTTGGAAATTTTGTCCTCTGCAGATACTTTGGACATTGTCAAACATTGACGGACGAATTATGTCCATTCCGTTTGTCTGTTGAGCTCTCTCGTTTGAAAAGGAAAGGGATCGAAATTTTGTTGTTGTCTTTTTTTTTAACCAATAAGAGTAAAATGAGAAGACCCCCCC